>NW_008824369.1:2220258-2283741 GCF_000699105.1 Pygoscelis adeliae
CTCGCGGACGGGCTGGGCATCGGTCGGCGGGTGGTGAGCAACTGCATTGTGCAATGCTTGCTTTGTGTATTCTTATTATTATTATTACTATTATTATTATTTTATTTTATTTCAATTATTAAACTGTTTTTATCTCAACCCATGAGTTTTCTCACTTTTACCCTTCCGATTCTCTCCCCCACCCCACCGGGGGGGAGTGAGCGAGCGGCTGGGTGGGGCTGAGTTGCCAGCTGGGGTTAAAGCACAACAACAAGACAATACCTGAACACTCTCTTATTTGCCAAACACACTTGCTGAGGACTAAACATTTGTTCAGTGTCAATTCATGTATCATCTAAGTTTACTCTGGCTCATCTTTTCAACTTTCTGTTTTCAAAGACCAAAAAAGGGCAAGAAAGCAGAAATTAGAATAAATAGGAGTTGGACAGTAAAGAGGATTTGCTTTTTTTGTTTAAAATACTTTTTAGCTATTTTTATGGAAAAGCCAGCATTCATGTGCAAACACATGCAAAAAAGCAACATATGTTGCATTTGTCTAGAAGACATTTTGTAACTCATGCTGAGAATAAAATAATATTTAGGGTGAAGGTAGGTACGTAATTGTTACACAGGAAACAACGTTTTCATTTGAAAAGCCACCCTGGTACTTACTAAAATAACAGTCCAGCCACACAAAGCCCAGGAAAACACTGAGGGTGGTCATTTATAAAGTGTTTGTAAAAGATTACTACAGCAGCTGTCCAACAGACGACACACTACAGTTAATCTTCTTTTAAAAATAACGTAATGAATTTGTTTACTTTTCTGTGAGCCATGAAGCTTTCAAATAAAGTGACTGTGGCACATCATTAGAGCCAGTCTGATAAAGAGGCCTCTGCTTCTTCATACTTACAGTAAATGCATAAATGTACCTTCCCTTCCCCCCACATTCCTTGCATTATCAAAAAGCTTTTTATCCCTCTCCCTGACCGCTCCTTTAAAAACAAAACAAGTTGCTCCCTCCCTGTAGGTCCCAACGTAAATACCGAGCCCTAACAACATTTGTTTCCAGCACCGCAATTGATGCACTGTGGGCTGTCTGAAGCAAGAGCATTGTTCTCCCTGCAGGGCTGGTGCTGTCCTGGCGTGAAAGAGTCAGGATTTACAGCTGGAGGTACCTTCTGTTAGCCCACAGCATCATCCAAGGAAAATCGGATTCATCAGGCTTCTGTTTGGGACTCCCAGCACACATACTGCAAAAGCACTCGCAACTTTACAGCTCAAACAACTTTTCTAGTTGCAACTATACTTTTATCCATCCACGTCAACTTGAGTAATCCAGTAGTACGTACCACAATCTGTCCTTGACTGGTTTTTAATTTGAAAGCCTCAAGTTTTATTTGCTTCATAAAATACCTACATTTGGCAGTATATTCTCCACTGAAGCTGAGGGTAGTTTTATCACAATTTAGAAAAGAAAAAAAAAACCCAAAACAACACAAGCAAAAGCAACCATTCCCAAAACCTGCGACTCAAAACAAAACAAAACCAAACCTTTCACTGGAATTTAAAGCCTAGCTGTATTTATTTTAACATGGATGATCTCTGTTACGCTACTCTACTGATGCATCTCTCCTTTCTTATAATCAACAGCCCTATTTTTTAAGTTCGCTTTCCCTGCACCATTAGTGTGACTGTTTTTCTGAAAGACGTGTCCAAAGTTTGTGAGCCATTTGAATTAAGAGTTTTAGTATTATGTCATTATTTAAATTTAAAAAAACCAACCAACAGGACTCCATTGTTTTGAGGTCATAAATATACCACGTTGTCTCCTTCTATATTTATAAAGTGACATCACAATTTGTAGTGCTACAATTTAGTCTTAACTACAACATTGTAAAGTCCATATTTGAATGTGTGAGACACTTGTTTATTGATGTGATAAATTTAAACCATATGCATACAGAAAAACACAACACTTGCTTATTTGCAAAGCCTGCTGAGAGCTACCACACCACCTTGGATCGTGGGCTCATTAGATCTCAATCTAAACAAGGTCAGGCTAGGTCAGTACACTTGAATGAATGACATTCAGAGGAGAGCCAGTGTTTTCTCATGATTAAAGAGGTGGGAGTCTTCCACTTGGAAACTTTCCAGAAGGCCTGAGAAGGTGCTAAAAGGGATATTGCCACTGGATGCCATATTTTGAGTAGAAGACAGACCCCCAAATCTTTAACACTTATGCTCATAAAAACCCACGTCATCTTTGCAAGGGTATGGAGATGTGAGCTCAGACATCTTCAAGCAAATTCCTAAAGTTTATACTATACCATGTCTATCTGCATGCAAAGGGCTGTGACTGCCAATACAGGGCCTTTCATCAATGCCAGCCTCGAAATTTCTGAATTGTATGTAAATATAGTAATATACTGTAAATAGTCTGACTCAAAATATCTGGAGGCTTCAGCTGTGGCAGTTTTAGATACCAGTTAAAGTTTTCCATTATTTCTAACTTGGAATTATTGCACAAATTTAAAACATTTTATAAGTCTTCTTTAGAATTGAATTCACCCATCATAAAAGGGGAACCATCTCAAACTGAAGTAAAGCGTTTAATAGTGCAAAGCAGTCCTGCTGAGCAATTCAGAACCGAGAAAAATAACTGTAACTGCAAGAGAAACTGGAAAAGGCAGAAAGATGTACCCAAGACAGGATTTCTTGACGATATCCGACCCTTTTTTCTGCAGCAAGAGTGGAAAAACCAAACAAGCGTAGTTTTTCAGAGACTGTATCTGCATAAAAGCTTATACTGCCAGGGGACCACGAACTGTAATAGCTGGGCAACCAGTACACCAAGATGGTATTAACAGTACACTAATTGTATTGTGTTTCAGCAGAGCAGTAAGTACATTTTTAAATTTGTTTCCAGATTTATAGTTACCCAGAGGTCCTTGAATGCCTCATACTGGAGTAGAATTGAAGACATCTTCTAAAGACTTCTGTTCCTCCTCCTCCTCACTCGTCACTGTTTCAGACTCCTACATTTGCATCCCCAGTTGTCTGTTGCCAGCATAGAATAAGGTTGACAGAGTCAGAAACTCTGAAGAATTGCCACAGTGAACCGAATACTCATTTATTACAAATTTGCCTTTGGCTTTTGCCTGTGTAGGTCTGAACTTTCTGGCTGTTCAGGGGTTCAGCTTTGCTGCCAAACCTATAGCAGTAACCACAGTCCAAGCCACAACACCAAATTTACTATTTATTCGTACCAGTGAATCCAGCTCCTCCCAAAGCCAATAGACTTTTATCCTTTTCTACCAGCACAGCAACGCAAGTCTGTACAACAGCAAAGCAAGCAACATCAGAAATTCAGAAGAATAAATTATAACTTGACTAACAGTGACAAACGTATAGAGGGCGTCAAATTTTTGAACTCCAAAGAAAAAGATGGGGAAATGGATGATACAGCTTGTTTCATAGTAGGAGCATTGTATCGCCTTGTTTGTTCATTAACTTCATGTTATTTCATAACTTTTAATATAGAGAAATGTCAAAAGGGGCTTTGTTCACTGACCAAGAACTGACGAGGAGCTACCGACCTGCCACGTAATGGCTTCTGCTTACAAATAGCCTTGTGCCCCAAAAATGCTCCATGCATGGTATCAGCATGCAAAATGTTCTGTTTCTGTCTTACACAATACATATGAACACAGATAAATAGCTGGCCATCTGCCAGCTTTAAAACAAAAAGCGGAATCTATAAACACAGTTCAAAACCTACAAAGAAGAAAGACTGGCAAATCTTTAGATGCAAGGTTCATAAAAGAAAGATTGACAAATGATTTACTATCTGAGGCTTGCCAAAGAACTGTGCTACAACTACAGCTATAGAATTTGTGTGAAATAGTTCACAGCCATATTGAATTTAAATAACTATTTTCTATCATTTAGCGCTTATGAAAAGAAGTATGACCAGGGAGGGCATACGAAATTTCCTTACCATGAAGAAAGTAAATTTTGAATGAAAAGTAACATTTGTAGAAGTGTACCTCCTTACTTCATGTCTGTAGCACTTACAGAGGAAGATTTTTTTAAATTATACATTGCTCAAAGAAAAAATTAGAAGTTTTCATAAAAGCTAGCTGTTTTTAGAATTTCACTCCTCACAACAAAAACACAGGGAATAACTTACATTAAGTTGATTTGGGAAGGTTTCTGTAGATGCAACCCAGGCAAAAAAGCCTCAAACAAGTTCTGCAGGAAGCCAGATTTAAATAAGAACAAGCTTTTTATCTTTCTGATCCAGGAAAGGATTCTTTTAGTGGTCATGTAAATGTTTTTTAAAAAAAAAGGTGTCTTTATGCACACAGCTATAGTGTCTCACAAGCACAAATGATCAGGTAGCACCCTAAATTTGCAGCTGTGATTTAGAATTAGAAAGATTGACAAATGATTTACTATCTGAGGCTTGCCAAAGAACTGTGCTACAACTACAGCTATAGAATTTGTGTGAAATAGTTCACAGCCATATTGAATTTAAATAACTATTTTCTATCATTTAGCGCTTATGAAAAGAAGTATGACCTTTATTAGCTTGAAACTGGACTTTATTTACAGCTACGTGATCTTTACACGTTTCATAAATTTACATCCAATTCTGAAGAGCGCATGAAGTGTTATCATTAGGAATTGCTGAATAAGAAGAAACTGAACAATTTACTAAATTAAATGAAAGCATTTATAGGCACACAGAACAATATGATTTACAGAACCTAGCTTGTTGAATTCCACTTTATAGATTGTTTGCTCCTATAAAATACATACTGTAGCAGATTAAGTTCTAAGGCATAAATTAGTAACATATTTTATTTCTCATTTTTCTCCACCAGTATCACAGTCCTGAATACAACAGAAATATTTAAGACACCACCGCGACTGCAGGCTTGGGGAATGCAGTTTTGCTTCATTTGCAACTACAGCACTGCCAGGAATTTTCACATATTTGTCGAAGGATTTTGCTTACTCTTTTACCCTTAATTAGACAACGTTAACCAATCAGGGCAAGATGGAATTAAAAAAAAAAAGGAAAACCCTCGGAAATCATTTGTATCCACATCCTTGTGGCTTACAAACAGCCCTTTTAACCCCTCCCCAAAAACGCACAGAGGAATTTTAATAGAAGGAGCAGGAGACTGTCGCAGCACTCGGCATTTTCATTGCCACCAAAGTCGTCCGCTTTAGGGGTGCTGACAATTTCTTCCGAAGTTTAAAAAGGCTTTGGGCTGTGAGAGGAGGTAGAAGCAGAGCATAGGCTGTTTTGAAACCCTTGCTGGAGAATTAAAAAAAAATAAAAAAATAAAAAACCCCAAACCACGAGCTTGATCTCCTCCAATGAAAGAGGTACCACAGGGTGTAGGCAGGTTGCCAGGCGAGCTCGGCAGCGTGACCGCACTGCATTGAGTTTCTTTAATGAAAGCCAGGAAAGAACACATTACACAGTGTTTCTTCTGAGAGCCAGCTAGCCTCCAGTGATTGAAATCAATAAAAACAGTCGGCAAGGGGCCCAGTGGGGGAAGAGAGAAATCTCCACTACGGCATTCAGTTTGCTTTCCACTTTCTCCCTCCCCCCTGAAGTCAAACTCTGAAGATCACCATGACAAGCTACTTCGCTTCCAGCACGGGGAAGACACTGGTGGGGATTTAAAGGAAGCAAACGCTTTCCTTCGCCTCCCTGCCTTCACTCTCCCCCCAGCGCGAAGGAAATGAAAGGCTTGTTTGGAATTTGAATCCCGCCTGGAAAAACTTCATCGGACAAGTGCATCGTTCTGCATTTCAGGAAAGGGATGGATTTTACGGTCAGAGAATGCTAAAAGGTGAGAGGGGAAAAGAAAAGCAGGAATCTGATTCAGCCAGAGCCCACGTACAGGCTAGGATGTCCACCACAGCAGAGGGGACCTCTGAAGCTGCAGGAAGGACTGCAAGCAAGCGCCTGAGATCGGCACGATCCGCATCCTAAAGTGGCTGAAACATTAGGGAACACGTGACCGACACGCCGACCCAGGTAAGCAGAACCCGCTTTTAATGATACTCTGCACTGCGTCCAAAACCTTTCCGCTTCAGCCTCTGCAGACTGCCCCACGTCCTCCCTCGTTAACCTCAGGCAAGTTAACACTAACCTTGTCCCGTCTGAAAATGGTGTTGGGCCACTAATCCCCACTGAACTATAAAAGACGCACAAAAGCCCTTTGTTTACTGTTTTTGCGTTGAATTTGCTGGTTGACAAGGTAGGACGGGGCCATTGCGTAACTCCAGCCCCTCCAGAAGGAGCTCACACTCCCGGTCCAGGAGGGCCTGCTCAGAGTAAGGAAACATGACTGACACCATACGCTGGAGCTGACTGTGATCTGAGAGCGCGCCAGTAATGAATTTCTAATATGGTCCATATTTATCTATTTTATTTATGTATTTTAATCACCATAGCAGCCACATACAGTACATACTTGCACCGATCTGTACCACGAATTACAGCACAGGGGCTAGTCTGATTGTTTTGTCGAAAAGAACTTTGCAATTACTTGTTAATACAGCCAAGGGGGATTTCTGGCACATTGTTTAGGAATGACTGACAGAGGTTTACCCAGCACATATATATTCTGGCATTACCCTAATGCATGCAGTTTTTATACAGATACCCCCATAAAAATGGGAAAGACACAGATCACAGCTGTAGATCACAACATCCTTCTCAAGTTTTTGGCCAACTTCAGATGATTATCTAGACTTCAGTGAGACACGAAGGGTGAAATCAAAGCCTGCCTTTTGCAAGGCAAGCAAAAATGATGATAGCTACATCTCTTCTCCAGCAATGGCAGGAATTCACTGGGACAAACGATAAATAGGTGCCTATGGAGCAAGAGCAACCATGCTTGCCCCCTCTGTGCTGGCCATCATTAGATGTTGACAGCAACACACACACTCACTGCCAGAGAGAGCTGGGGAGGGATGGATCCCTCCACTTCCACTCAGGACCCCCCAAGGGGATGTTTCAGCACCTCATTATCCCAAACCTGTAGGGTACAAACACAGTCTGGATGACTCTGATGGTAGAAAGAAGAGACTTCCCAGCACCTCCTCCATTTCAGTACCACCAGACAGAATGCAAGAATTTAGTACAGCAAGTGCACATGTATTTCTGCAGGTGCAAATGTTGCTCTTTCTTTGGAAAATGAGCCTTTTAAGGGTGATTTTATTACTTTCTCATCACATGGAAATGGAAGTGACCCACACACTTAAAGAGTGACCTGGAGAACACCCCCATGACCATAAGTAAGGGACTGTTATTTTTTAATATAAGTTTAAGCATTTTTAAAGCATGAACTGTTCTGATCAAGCTATGAAAATAACTGAGGCTGTATTTAGATAGTAATAAGTTTTTATGTCGATTTTATCAGTCCAGTTTTGAACTCTGCATACAGAACAGTTGCAAAATTATAGCTGAAGATGTAATTAAAGAATAATAATTTAAAATAAAAAAAGGCAAAGTTGTGATTCATAATAGAACATGGCCCCATATGAGTTCCTGGGCATATCCACAGACCCAAGATTCACCTCACTTTCAACAGTTTTCAAAATCTGTTCCATGCTTTGCCTCCCCCCTGCACAGATCCTTTGCAGAAATAACAGCACCTTCATAGTTCAGGAATCACAGCAATCACTCCCACACCAATCAACAAGTCTGTTTTGCACTGCTCTTGGAGCTAAATTTATCCTTACACAGAGGAACTCATTGAAGTCTTTACTTAAAATTTCAAACAAGGGAAGCTTAGATGAGACTTAGACAATGCGTATCACTTGTACCGCCATTCTCAAGCTCAGATGATATTCCTCCTCATTACTCTCTCAGCAGAAAATATAAATATTACCTTTAAAGCAGAATGCAGGGTATTTTTGTTCATAGTGATGCATTTTTCAGAAGCTAAGTGGTATGAGTTTCCACAGCATTTACTGTTAATGGAACGTGTTCTTTTTCAAACACACAACATAGAAAAAAAGTATCATTTTCTTATTCAGAAGACATTTTGACCAAACACAGATATTCTAGCAGTCATACCTCAAGGCAAGACTTGTCAAAGTTTTTCAGTCATGCCAATGTTATTAAAGCAGATTCCCTGAACAGTGACCCCATCCTTCAGACTCTTCCTTTAGAGTATGGAGATCTGGAAGAATCCCATGTTGCTTTGCTGAGTTGGATACAACAAAACAGAACCAATGGGAACCTATTTCTCACATTTCTACTAATCTTGATAGTCTCATATCATCAGGAGTACTTCATCCTCAGCAACAAATCACATCTTCACCATAGTCAAGAGTTCCTAATAGTTCATGCCAATCATCCTTACAGCAAGATATGTATTAGTAAAAGAGCTTTTTGAAAACAGTATATAAGGTTTTGTAACAGGCAGCAAAGTAGATGAAATGCTTTTACAGGCGGAAGGACAAACATTTTGTTTTAATCTCACCTACCTAAATCTTTATGAAGGGAAGGATCTGGGATTCTACAAAGCAAGTTGAATGGCTATTCCAAAAACGCTGAAATTCAACAATAAAAGTATTTAAAAGATGTGTAGATGAGGCACTTAGGGACATGGTTTAGTGGGCATGGTGGTGTTGGGTTGACGGTTGAACTCGATGATCTTAGAGGTCTTTTCCAACCTTAATGATTCTATGAATAAAAGGGCAAATATCAGGGTCTGCTAAACATCTGGGGCGAAACAATATGTGTGTCTGCACTGGTGGAAAAAGAGCATTGCCATCAGTTTCAAATGAAGATGATCTGACACTTCTTGAATACTGTAAAGCTTCAAGGTATCTCCTTTCTTATTTACACCAGTGGTTCATGTCCACAGTACTGAATTAATTCAGCTGAGTATATTTAGTTTGTTCAGTCTCAAGTCTCTGAAATTAAAGTGCAATCCATTCCCAAATCCTATTTATTTAGCAATGCTTTACATGCTTTCTGTTCTTGTGAGTTCCCTGATAACTATATGTCTGTAATACTTAACTCTTAAGCTCTCCAAATTTATCACACAGTCTTGGAACACTGAAATGACATCTGTTTTTCATAGCATCAGGTGTGCCCTCATTACGCTTTTGTGAGGCAGAGCAGAAAATTGAAAAACAATTATGATTTAAGACCCTGAATTAAAATCTGTCGACTGTTTAGTAAAAATACTCCATAAAATCTGTTTGTATTTCAACAGACCACACTGAAGAATATTATTGTAAAAGCAACACAAAACAAGGTGTTGGTGGTGTTTGCTTGTTTTGGAATTAAGGCACCTAGCAAGTTATCCTAAAATAAAATTGTATTAATCTACATTTCAATAATAAGTAGCTTATACATATTTATAAAATAAACACTATAATTTATGTGGATTGAATTTACAATTTATGTTAGTGTCAAAGTCAAGCTTTAGATGCAGAAGTTACATTTTACATCTTTGATAAACCAAGTATAAACACAACAGAACATGGTAGTTGCCCACATAATTTTGAAGTTAAGTGTAAAATAGAGTGGATAATTACAGGCAGAATAACGTGAAATACAAGAAAGCATGGACCAATCCACTAACAGGAGGATTAAGTTTATCACACACCTGTTCTGTTATCGTGTATTTTTGCAGTGATCAAAAGAAAGGAAAGTTTTAAGGTAGGAACAGCAAGCAACTTCTTCATTGCACACAGGGCAGCACTGCAAAAAGCACTGGAGATGGTCATTAGAAAATGCAGACTGTCAAAAGTAAATGCTTGAATTGTTAGTGAAAGAAGAGTCAACATTTCCATAGCGCATATGGGATAATGGCTAGAGTGGGAATAGATTGCAAAGCTTTGAAAGTGAAGTAGTTTATGCTTGGCAGAAGAAAAGGAGAGCAAAGGAAGAGAGAGATTAACAGCAAACGGAAGGCCCATCTCAAGGGAAATTCTGATCTTCAAGAATTTTTTTAAAAAATTTAACCAGTCTGGAAAAAAGCCAAGATATCAGAATTCTTTTTTGAATGGCAACAGAAAAGCTTCATATTTCTTTTTACTTTAAGAAAGTAAAAAGAAACAACACAACATACTTTAAAACAGAAAAATCAAACTAAAATCAAAATTAAAATAAGGATTCTACCTTAACATGAGACATTCAGGTATTACGAATGTGAAATGAGAAAGTAGGTATCATACTTCTCTGTTGAAGATTAAATTAAAAGTCAAGATGTTTCCTAAAGCACTTTAAATAAAATTGCAATCTCCAAAAGAAAAAAAATCAAGTTTGACAAAGCGATTTTCTCATTTTTTCCTTTTCTTTTTTTTAAACTTTCTTTAGAAATGAGTACTTTCCCTTGGAATACTGGGAGCTAAAATCATACTGGAAGGTCATACGGCAGAAATGGAGAGGTGACCTCCTGCCTGTGGTGCAGGCAGCATGGATACTGAAATGTGAAGTCAAGGCAAACAGGGAACACTGGAAAAGTTAGAGAAGCCAGGAAAGTCAACACTTAGTTTTCTTTCAAGACAGCAAAGACAAAAACATTATACTTCCTGCACAGGATTCTTCCAGATTCTCTGAATGAACTCTGCCTTTATGTAATGCTTTCATAAAATCTGTCATTGACCCTTAAAAACTTCTATTAATTGACTCCAAAAATTCCAAACCAGTTTTGAAACACTGACTTATCTCCCACTCTACATGACCAACCAGGCATCCAGTAACAATAAGAGGTGCAAATTCATGATAAATTCCAACTTTCAAGTTATAAACAGGAGCATGATTCATACTTTTCCTGGCTTTGAAAATGTTTACATTATTTTTTTTTTTGTTCCTCTACACCCAGATCTTGCTATGATTAGACTTGGGATACAACTGGAAAGGAAAGATAATAATCTGATTCATCAAACACTCTTGACAACTTTCATGACAGGAACTACGGTTCATGTTGGCAGTTTTAAGCCAAACTTTGCTACTTGCCCAAAGTAACATAAATTTAAACCAATTGTGGAACTTCTCCGCTTAAAAATTCCTGTCAGACACATGTTCAGCACAACAATACATCACAGAACCACATTTTCTCCTTTCATACGGTACGTGTTCATTTTTACGTACATAAAATCAAAAAGTGTTATAGCTCCTAAAGCCTCCAACTGGATAAACATTCCCAAACTATTTTGCTTTGTATACACTTTTGTATGTCAGCTCTTCTGCACATTTGTGTCTGCCCTACTTAGCCGCAATTAGCATGGCCCAATGTGGCAAACAGAGCCGACAGCCATTGCTTCCTGCATCCCACCCAGGGCTTTTTGCACTCCCTGTCCCTTGCAGAGAGCCCTCGGCTCAGGAAATACGGCAACAAAGCCTAAAGCCCCGTTGTGCTTGGCAAAACATGAACGACAGAGAGAGTTCTTCAACAAGGTGGAAACGCTGCTCAGAGATTTGGGGGGGGGGGGAGATTTGAGAGAGCGCGCAATTTGAGAGAGCGATATATTTGAGAGAGAGAGATTTGAGAGATATTTGAGAGAGAGCGCGCAGTTTCAGAGAGAGATTGATCCTTAAAGAGTTAGCCATGATGCTGTTCATTCCTCAAAGGTGATACAGCTCCTCTCTCATTCTAGATTTGTCACACCAATGTTTGTATCATTTGATTAAGTACTTGATATCTTCAATCCACCAAACCTTATGAACAGTAGGAATAGAAAATCTGAAATAAATACATGAAACCACCTGAACAATATTCCAGAGTTTTCTGGACACAGGACCAGCAGGAAGGCCACGAGAGATGACCCTTGTGCAGAATGATGATAGACCTGGGCCCTAGAAGTTCCACGCAATGTAAAGCTGAGCTTAGCCACCAGAGGAATTCTGCAGGAGAGAAACATAGCAAGCAAAACTCCAAGTAGTAGGTAATACAGTTTGCATAACATTTTTCAACTCCCAGCTGGTAGTTATTTTAGAGAATTGGAGAGTTCAGAATGGTACCAGACTGTGTTTTATCTATTGTAATTAACATAACTAACAGTTCTGGTCTATGCTTTCTAATGTTTAGATGTACGATTCAATTCTAGTTGCAGTCAGGCCTTCTAAACTTCATGTGTTTTTAAGCATCAGCAGAGCCTTCTATTACTACACTGCTAGGCTAGGCTTGGCCAAGGGCGAGATATTGCGGTTAGCAGATCTTATACATTCATTTATCTAATGACTAATCTGAGATGCAATTTCATAGTTTCTTTGAAGATTCCTGAAGGCCATGGGACTTATTCTAATGACCAGCCCAAAGAAGAATGCTTATACATACACTGGAGAATTCAAATGGCACATAAAATGGAGAGAAAAATATAAACCCTGCATACATGAGGCCCTCACTGGCAAAATATATAGAATGTTCTTAAGTTGACAGGTTTATAACTCTAAATGGTTTCCCAAATGAAATCCAAACAAAAGAGCAGAGATGTACTCTAAATCACTCAGCAATTGCTGCTTAGAAAAACCAGCAACCACTAACTCCAGCAAACAAAAAGAGTTGCTTTAAGTAAGCTTAATGAATGGAAAAAATGTCAGGATTTTTTGCTGTTCTTTCAGCTTTATTTTTCTATATTCTTGAATCTGTACACATAATGATTCAGTTCACCCTGACAAATTTGTATAACCAACTATCAATCACGTCAACTTTTTATATGTTGAGAGAAGTCAGATATCAAGTGATAAAAATGAGTTCAAGCAGAGGGCATATGTTAAGCAGCTGTGAGTCCATTTAAGCTGTCTATACACCTAAAAGCTTAATGTCATTACACAGAGCTCTGATTTCTTCTTCTCCTGCCTTACACTAGAATATCCACATTATATATAATAGAAATTATTAATTTACTGGAAGAAATATAATCAAAACAGTGACTGCAGCAGTACAAACAATATGCTTATAAATTAGACGTAGTATATTTTGCTTTACAGTGAAAGATTATACAACCAAATACTTCTGTTTAGGCTCTAAAGAAAGCTTTACTTATGAATAAAAGAATCTCAGGTAATAGTTTCAGGAACAATTTAAACCCACATAAGTTAGTACTGCTGCCAAAAGACACGCTCTCCATTTTCTCCCACCTCTTCCTTGGGTTGGCACAAGTGTTTGTATAGTCTTGTAAACTCATCTGGGTTAAAATCACCTCTCTATCCTCCCCCAAAGGTTACTTTGAAACCAAATCAGTTCCTTAATTCGATTCACTGTGAATATTTCTGCCAGCAAAAAGAGGAGGTGATAGAAAGGTGGAAGCAAGTGGCAGCGCAGCTTGTGGGATCCCATTTTTTGCAGCCTCTGGCTGAAGACACGATCCCTTAAAATAAATATAAGGGTAAAATACGTAATGCACTAAATATAAGTGTAAAATACGTAATGTTGCCACGTGTATCCTACCTTTTAAGTACAGGGATGATGAACTTCAGCTTGCCAACTCTCAAATTATCACAGATCTTTTGGTATTTGCTGTTTTTTAGGAGTGCCATGCATTACATGGTTTTGGGCTTTCAATTATTTCCCTCTAATTTCAAAATGACAGTAGAGGCCTAGTAAAGACAGAAAACATAATTTTTGCTTCTGAGGGCGTGAACTCAGGCTGTTCCCATGAAGCACGAGGGTACGTCAGTCACCAAGAGTCTGGTTCTATTATCAAGATCGGTGACAACATTTCTGATGACCTTAGTCAGAGGCTGCAAAAAACTAGACAAAAGGAGGCAGCAGGGAGCGGGTAATGTTTTAGTAAAAAGGAACAAGAAACTGAAGGGAGTCAGAAGAATTAATGTTTATACGCAGGAGGGAACAGAAGGAGAACTGAAAGTACAAAGAGCAGGAGTATCTGGCAAGTGCACAGGAGGACACTGTGGGGCAGGAAGGGGGACGCTGTGGAATAGATGGGGTAACACAAGGACCAGAAAAGGTTGACAGATGTGCTTAACTACATGAAATACCACAAAGGGAGAGCGCAATGGAAGAAAGGGAAACAAAGCAAAAGCAAACACGTGAGAGAAGCGGAGGACATAAAACCCTTGAGCACATAATACGACTGGAATAGCCGTTGTTCTTCTATGTTTAGAGAGATGGTCAAGAGTAAAAACGGCATCTCCCCAAACAAAGCACAGGACAGAGCAGGTAAACAGAAACACCTCCAAATGGAGAACAGCAGCTCTCCCTGTTCATTGCTCAGATATGGATGCTTAACGTTGAGTACAGAATCTGAGAACATCACCCAAAAGGCAGGTACTGTTTCTCAAAGTTAAGCAAATCAGAAAGCAAAGAACGAGGTGGTATTTTTAAACGTATGATTTCCAATTTGTGATTTAACCCAAGACTGGCAATATTGTATACTTCATATTTTCATTATTCAAAACATGTCAAGGCAAGAATCAATCAGGAATCCAAGAAAACCATTTTCCTTCTACACAGAGGGTGAGCATTTGCAATAGGACCATAACAACATGGACCTAATACCTGTGTAAGAACATTTTGAAAAAGCTGTTTTTCTTGCAGACACAAACAAGTAAATTCAGAAAACTTCAACAGATAACCAATACAGCAATTTATAGATTTTTATAGCATACAGAATTCACATTTTCACAATACGGAAAGTATTAGCATAAAGGAGAAGTCCCTCTCTCTTCTTAGTTCTCTTAGGTGAGCTATTTGCTCAATTATTTCCCCCCTTTAGATGATGCCCTCTGGCTGCTATAGCTGTTATTCCTTGAATCGCAGTGTTTAACTGTTCAGCATATACACTGACTTCCTGCCCATCAAACTCTGAAGCACAGCCAGGAAACCAACAGCCAGGGAAACAGACAGGCTCCAGTTGGAGTTGTCAAGTTTTCTAGCCTTTTCAAGTTACAACTGCAGTGAGAAGATGCTGGTTAGCCTCTTGCATTTTAGAATGAGCGACAAAATCCCCTTCACTTACGACCTACCGATAAGTGGTCAAATATATTGACCAGAAGCAATTTTCTCCTTTTGTCACAAAAATTTTTTTTTTCTTTCTAATTCTGGGATGGGTAATAGTAGCAATCAATTATTAAACTGCCCCAGTAGTTTAACAGATGATGACCGAGTTCAAAATAAAATTTCGCTTTTATTATTAAGCTAATTAACTAAACAAATGCTACCATCTAATAATAACCCATACCCATAACTTTATTAAGGTATCTGATCTAATAAAGAAAATACATTATTTTCACATACTATACAAATGCAAACATACGACAAGATATGGTCAAGGCAGTTAAAGATAGAGGAGAGCAATACACGTTGCCATCCTCTATCCTACCCTTTGCATTTCCTCTTGGAGTTGCATCGTGTCTGAAGACATCATTCAGTTCAGCAATTACTCAACGCAAGCGGCAGTACCCTGTTAAAGGTTAAACTCTAGCAACCTTCTAAAAAGGGTCATAATTATGTAAATACAACATACAATAATCGCTGAAGTCTGTAACCTCACAGCAGATACACACTGCGATACGCTGTACAACCTGCAGTACACAGCAGAGGAATCATAACCATCAATGGAGAATTCGAAACGTTAGTGCAAAAACTTTAATTTGATCTACTTGTAACTCTTGGTCATAGGAAGCATGCAAAAATGTATTTTATATGCCTGTGTTTCTGAGTCCACTCGTGTTGTTAGCTACCTAGTAGAGAATTTTACATGTACACTGAGAGAAAGGAGTTCACAGCTTCTACTTCAAGAATAGGAAGAGGAATGGCATCTAACCCATCTTAAATACGTACCAGGATCTTGAGGCACAGCCATTGAGATAGAAGGCAGTCAGACGCCTGTCTAACTCAAACACCCCTCCAAACAACGGGAGAATTTCCACCTGGGACTGGTTTTATTTAGTGTCAGGACAGAAGACTGCTCTGCCTTTCATACCCACCCACTTAGAAATGTGTTTATCACAAAATTAAACTGATGTTCAACTACCAAGTGGGTTTTTTTGCCAAAAATATATAGCTAATATAAAAGTAACCCAGGGAATCAGTGTATCTACAGTAGAAGTAATAACACAAATTTGACACACTGGCGCGCCTTTCTCATAAGCAAAAGAGTAAAAGAAAATGAGTAAGAACTTCCATAGTTTCCTTGTTTTATGCAGAACTTTATAAAAAAATTTAAAAATCAGTAAAAAAGTTAGCTTAGTAATTTTATTCAACTCTGCTGTAAAATTGCTCCATCTTATAACTTTGTTTTCTCATTTAAATATTATATATAGGCATATGAAACTGATTTCACCCAATACCGACAGACTAACAAAACACTGTAATTTTAACTATTCTTTGTATTTTCAGTTCCTTCAGAAAAAAAATTCCACATTACCAGCATTAAAGAGCACTGCAATTTGACTGGGCTTTTCCCTAGTGAAAGTACTAGAATTTAAACGTACAACTGCGCTAATTTAACACAAGTGCATGCAGCAGTAAGAATTATCCAAGTTGCAAAAACGTTTGTCTGACTAATTTTCATCAGAAGGGTCTTTTATTTTGACCAAAGTATTTGGGGTCATTGGTACAGAAGTAATGACACAGAAAAGTGTCCAGGTACAAAATGTCTAATTCTTCAAACACTAGGTTAATTTGTTTTCTAAATCTAAACCAATATTTGATCAGTTGAACAAATATTTGAAAGGCATTTGGCTAGTTATCCATTTAGAAAGAAAACAAATTTATTTAAAAGGACTTTTTCCCCCTCAGAAATCACAGAACAAAATTTAGATTGGGCTCACAGGATTTTTTACCTGGTCTCGGATTAGACCCTTCCTAACAGATTATCGCTGTAAGTACATTAGTGCATAATGGGAAATGCTCTAGGAATTAGGAGTGGTTTAATAGGAAAGAACAGATATGCTATAAGAACTGATATGGCAAAACACTCTTCATCTGCTACTTAAATAAGGAGAGCCAGTTTAGGTAATAGTTTTACCATTGAATCAGGTATTATTAAGTATGAGCTGCTTTTCATGATGATTTCTACTGCAAAAGTAACGTCTGGAGGAATCATGGTGTCTTCCAGTTATGTCCACAAGTAAAATTTGTTTGTCTGTTTAAGAGAAATGCTCAGCCTCTGTTCTCCTTGTAATTCCCTCCAAGCACATCTATGACATTCTTAGACATATTTCAGGTTGCCTCCACCTGTGCAGCTGATTTCTTTCCCTTCATGTCAGGGCAAAGAAGTTCAGAATCTGAAGAATAACAAATTAAATTTGGTCTCAGACCAAGTCTTGAGATAAACTTCTACAGTGCAACAAGATTTCATTAGAGACAGCTTTGATAGCAATCACTGCTTGAAGGTGAGACAACGTGTGAGGAATTTGAGCAAGGAAGGGGCATGCAGAAATCAGGATCCGCTCCCCGCTCCCAGTCCACCAGTGCTGGCTGCAGGCAAGGTGACTCGGGGCTTTGTCCAGCTGGATGTGGAAAGCCTCCAGAGCAGAGAGATTCCCCTGTCCTCCCTGGGCAGTGTGCTCTGGTGCTTAATTACAGTGAAAAATGTTTTCCTCATATTCAGCTATAACACCCTGTTTCACTTTATGATCATTTCTCACATTCTCCCGCTGTGCACCTCAGCAAGGAGCCTGGCTCCACCTTCTTGGTGACCTCCTCATAGGGAGGGGATTTGGCCAAAGTAGAAAAGGAATTACACATCAGTTACTACATTACTATTCTACCAGAATTTTTTTATCCATAATATTAAATAAATATCCTTTTGAACAATACAGTACTCAACAAGTAAATATTTTAAGTGTGAATCTACAATTTTTCCATTAAAAAAAAATGCAATTAATAACATGCCATTCAGGTACTCCAGAAGCTTTATTAAAAGTGCAGGTATATGCTACTGCTTGCTAAATTTTGAACCAGAGAACACCTATCTTTACAGCAGTGAATATGTCACTATACCATTTAGGTGAAAGGAATAAACATCTGACAGTAGAAACATTGATATTAAAATCTATGCAAAATTTAGGCAGAAAAAGACAAAGTCTAAAGAAGCAAAAAGCGTAATCATCTCAAGGTTTTATCTTCAGTTTAAAACGGGAAGTATGATCAAAAGTCTGAAAAAGAGTTGTTATGTGCAAATGAGTAATTAACCTGGAACGCCTCCTCAGCCTATAAATTTACTAGAAATAAAAGCAGAAAAGTAATGTTCTAATACAGTTCCTCTTACAAGCAATTGTCAAGTGTTTTTAAGCATTTTTATCTATTCAAAGAGTAGATCTACTGCCAAACTGTTTGTTTATCTTTCTTTTTAAATAAAAAAAAACTGCTTTAAATCCCACACTGAGAAGTGTCAGAAACATAACCCATATAAAAAGAGCACACAGACCTCTAAAGGCTTCTGAAATCCTTCACCCATAATAAAAGCCTTAAAACTTTCATTATTTCCTTTTTAGCTTTTTAGAATAAGGTTTGTATTTGTATTTCAATCAAATTAGGCTTAATCTTCCTGGTACTGTAACAATCTAAAATATTAATAATTTTCATAATTCTGTCCAACAACTTTTACATGGTCAGTCTTCCTTACAAAGTTACGCAGTTACAATAAGACACCAACTGTACTTCAAAAGTTACACTGAGGGAGATGCCATTTGTGAATTCTGCTTCAGCATATGTTCAGTATATAAAGTTATTTAAGTGCTCCTCAATAAATAACATGGCAACGTACGCTTTCAACACATTTGGAAGTAAAGTCATAAAAACAGTCTTCTTTTGGCCAAAGTGCAAAAATTTACATGCAACAAATGTTGCAAATAGGAAGCCGCAAAATCCACTACAAAGATAGAAAGTTTTGTAACATTTTTGTGGCTCTTTCTCCAGACTGATAATCAGAATTAAAAAACCTAGACCATAAAATACCTAACTTGCTTGGTTAGCAGGGTCTTTCGTAGCTGTGTCTCCATCCCCCATGCTTGTCTGTACATGACAGCCAGCAGCATGAGGAATAAGCCACAGCAGCACTTCAGTACCTTCATTAACACAGAATCCAGAATACAAAGGGCTCCATAATAAGTGGAGAGGAAAGTGGATTTATGGTATCGGTACAGGCAATACATTTTAAAGAGCTGTAGTGGCTCCACGGTAATTAACAACTTCTTGGGGTAATTCTTCACAGAGTATTTGGCTTGTGGTGACTCTCAGGCAGTGACCTTGCACAAATGAGTAATTAGAAACTATTACAATAAGACTAAGACGGCTTTGCCAGAACAAGCGTTGGACACAGCATCATCCTTCAGGAAGAAATGATGGGTGAAGGTGCAAGCTGCACTCCCACCAGTTCTTCTGTAATCTCTTAGATGGAGACACCTTTGACAAAGCTGCAAATATTCCCTTCAATGCTCATGGAGGCACTCTGGTCTACAAACACCGGTTGGTTCTGCAGTTGGTTGGTTGTTCAATGTCCGTGTCCAGCAGGGCAGGTACCACTGAGGGTGGGAAGTTCTCCATGGTTAGGACCAGGAACACTGCTCCTGGTACATGATGTAGCACAGGGCTTCTTGGTGTCTTTCACCAAGAGCAGTACTGTTCGTTTCTGGTAGCGCTGAATAGCTCCATACTGGCTGGTTTGATACTAGCATTTTGTATGATGCCTGGATCATTTGGGAAGCTTTTGGTATGAGATGTCAGCCAGATCACTGGCTTAGGCTTTCCATTTTTGCCTACTGAAGGAAGAGAGATCTCTCCAGTCGCTCGAGACCAGTGGTCCTTTCTTCTCAGCTTTTGAGTGAAAGTGAATTGAGAAGGGGGAAGAAGTAAAAATACATAGAAAACTTGTAATGATAATTCAGTTTTGAATGCTCATACAGCTCACATGGCTGACAAAATCACTCAGTTATGAGTAATTAAAAACTGTAACTCAACAGATAAAAAGTGTTTGTAGGCAAAACCACAATCGGATCCTCCCTTGAAGTTTGTCACACTGTCTAGTAAGGTCTGAACTTAGATATTTGGTCATATTGTATCTGAAGGCACGTCAGTTCAAATGGTTTCCTCCTCGCTTCCTGATTAAAGATAACATATGGGACGAGAAAGAAATGAGTCTCTCCAGAGCTGTAGAATCATTGCACGTTCAGCAGTGAATCACTACAGAATCCTTTAACAGCAACGTTATTGAAATGCTATGTCTAATGCAGATACCAGAACTAAACTAAACTTGCTGTGCTGTGCCTAAAAACTGCAACAAATGAAACAAAAGAATTCATACGCTCTACAAAGAGGATCTCTGAAGGGCACTTTTACTCTGAGAGCCAGCTTATCAAATACTGTTCCAGTCTGGAAGTTCAGAAAGGAAACAAAACATTAGCATTTTTCTACTTTGAAGAAAGAAGGGGAAAACAAAAATCTTTGAATACAACTCTTTCTCAGCACTGGATTTGTTATACCAAGTCACCATATACCCATATATTCCTCGTTACTGAAACACTGGTGGGTTAAGATAGGGGGAAAAATGCACTAAGAAAGTCAGAGTTCATCTGTACAGCTTTTACAAAGTGAATGACAACGTAATAATTTGAATTTTTTCATTTTCAATATTATCTCTGATATAGTTTGTTCCGTCTGCTCTGATTTACAGTATAAAATCCCCAAAATTATAAAAATACATTTCTATTTTAGTCTTTTTGGTTTTGCTATATTTTTAATTATCTTATCAGGCCTTAAATCCTAGGAATTCCCTTGCTTTGTCTGAAAGAAGAAAACTAAAATGCTGTTATGTACGCATGCGAAAAGAACATTTAGTATTCAATCCTTTTAACTGCAAAATCGAATGCACCCAACGGAACACGAAAAGGAACCAACATCAGGCATACATTTCAAACACATTACACAAGTGATCAAAGAAAAAAGGGAAGAAATCTAAAGTAAAGCTACTTGCATAACAGACTGTGCATAAACCGTTGAGTCTTTTGAGTGGGATAAATATGTTTCAGACTGTGTCACTAATGTGACGTTTTAATGGTGTGAGAACTATAAACAAAACTTCTTAAAGATAGATAATAAACTATGAAGTCCGCTATAACATTTAAAGGACCAAATAAACAAATATACATCTTTCTTCTCCTGCCAAAAGTGGACATCACATGAATCCTGGTGATGGATGCTACAGAGTTGAGAATGTTGTCACTTTTTCTGGACAATGAAACAAAACCACAGAAACCAGCAGGAGAAGCAGCCAAGTTTAGCCACCGTATTTGGGCAACACGATCCTATAAATACACATGCAGTATCTAAACAAGGCTACGATTGTCATTCCCCTTGTAAGAAAATGATTAGTTGTGCTACGCTAATAATATACTCTGAAATACCGAGGAATCTGAATCAATTTTCATGTAATAATACCAGAATGTGATTCCACACTTCAGTAATAACATTCTGCTGTAAATGTGCAACAAAGATGTGTGCAGTGAAGGCTTGGTAATACAGATCCAGAGAATTATGCAGCATCTAGTCCAATCCAGTTACCAGTGAGGGCAGGGGAAGAGGACACAGGAGGACACATACTAAGCTACGATGGCTTATGCTGAGATAAAGGAGCTGGCTGGAACTACTCCTCGTATGAGCTCATTACATACTGTGAGCATGATGCTATCGCAGAAGTGCTTAAAATGAAAGCTGACAACATAGATTTCTGTTATTTTGCTTGACTAAAAAAAAAAAATCATTTATACTGAAAGCTTTGTCTTCATTCATATCACAAAGAGTACAATATATAATATGTTATCACAAGAAAAGCATGTCACAAAAAAACCCTCTTGATTTCATTTAATTTAAAAGGAGACAGGACTGGGCCAATTTGATATACCATCATGACTCTACTTTGTTTATCAACAAACACCATTTACTACTGCGCCTATAATTCAATTTTAGGAGTATATTATCTAGCAGTTTTATAATCAAGATCATTTTTACTACTGGAAATGATATAAACTTACACAAGGATAACATTCAACATTATCAAATGGAAGGCATCAGAGTTATGACTTCTAGGCACAAGTGGTAATTGGATTGGAAGGCAAAGTTCAAGAAAACAGTAATACTCTTGTGTATTAACAGAAGGCCTGTTCTGCTCCGTAGTGCACTACCCAAGGCCATTTCCTTCCTTAATATTAAAATTCTAATCAGCCTTCATTTCATCTACAGAAATTTATGACCTGGTCCAAGTTCTGTGTATAGCTTTAGAAACAAACGGACTTGGAATATGAGACCCAGAGTGTTATAAAATCTTAATTCAACTATAAAAATCTGTACATGCACAAGTGGAGAATGTTTGAAACATGCCGAGTTCCATACTGTGCAACACAGTGAATTATTGCTATAAACACTGCAAATGTCTTAGTCTCTAAATGCAGCTGTATTAATTACAGATTTGATGTTAAGATCCTAGATATCAAACACTGAGGAAACTGGGCCCACTGTAGATGAAATGAAAACGGATAACTATAACCACAAAAAGAAATTCTTTACATATTTGTCTTAAGCAGTGCTTTCCAAACTGTGGGGCACTCGCTACACGCAATATGCCTGTTTTTTCTAAGTGGCTTGTAAGCACTGCCAGAAAACATTCTCCTAAGCACTGCTGCTGCTAAAGTCGGTGCCTTTGGCAGGACCTGTGTTTGAGGACTTGCAGAATACTGAAAAATAAGCTGTTGCTTCTAAACAGAGAAAATAGTTAGCTCACTCAAATCCTTAGCTGTTTTTTTCTTTCGCTCCCAAAGAGACACTTACCTCTGACTTGAATATCATATCTCAAAATTAAGCCAACAGCAAAGAAAAGGAGAAGGAAGTTTGGAAAACGGAACGAAAGCACATTTACTCTGCAAGGTAAATCACAGCGAAATGGCTAGAAGGGCAGAATTATAAATCTAGTGCTTAAGTCTCCAAACAAAATATTAAAACATCAAACTCAAGCTTTGAAGAGTAGTAACAAACCCTGAAGACCACATGTCTGAAGGTATGCATCTAGTCTTCATTGCCTCCACACAGCTCTAGAGTAGGCATTTATGTCAAAACAAATGGGTGGGCCACTGAGAACTGCGATGTAGCAGTATCAACCATACCACTTCCTCCTCGTCGCAAAACCCCATTCTTCTTTTCTAGCATAACAACGCGTTCAACCCACTGCCAGCTTCTCCACTCACGAGCACTACAGCACTCACCATCCTTTCTTCTGCCTCCCTTCTACAATCCTTACCTCTAGTAATGCAGATTACTAATAAAAGACACAAAGACAGCTCTCTTCTGTTGCTATCTGTCCCAGTAGCAGGTTAGCTGAGAAATAATCACATGCTGCCAGACATATACCAGAAAGGGAGGCAATGTAGGCATCCCAGCTGCAGCTTGCCAGGAGGTGGTCATGTTCAGATGGGCCAGCTGCTTGGCAAGAAAATGCCCATGTTCAAATCAGCTAGCGAGCCAGGAGGCACACACGTTCCCTTTTGGGGAGCTGCTTGGACAGCAATGGTGCCATTTAGCCCAACAGCACCGCTGCCTCTCAGCTGCCAGGAGGTTAGAGAAAGCACTCTTCAAGCTGTAAGCTCTGCAGGTCTGACTTAAAGAGACATGAGAAATGTAAGCTTTGTGTGTGCGTATGTGTGTGAATACAAATAAAATCAGATCAGCCTACAAGGTTGGGAGATTGCGCAAAATATAACATGGGATGGGCTAAATCTCATGGCACGTAACTAATTTTCAGCAACCACGGTCAAAAAAAGAATGGATGGTGAAGTGCAAGAAATTGCTCCAGCTGGTCACGTAACCACTGTTGAGGAATTCAGGTAATGTCCCTGGGCCATAGCATTGCCTTCAGACACCAAAAACAGCTTTTAAATCTGGAATAGTTGCACTGGCTTACACCAAACTCAGAACCAGTATACTGCATTACTCTGGGAGAGAGGGGAAATAGGAGGAGGAAGAAAAACCTCACTCAGTCCATGCAGTTTGGCAGCAAGTAGAATTGCCTAAATCCATCAAGTAAAATTGCATCTTAATTGTAAGGCCATTTTCAGTATTTGAATGCAATTTCCTCAATACTTTTCCACTCTGTAAGATACGCCTGACGATTAGAAGCAACTCTGCAGACGCCCTAAGACTGATCCGCCTGTGTGTTATCTGAACAAAAATCTTGATTTGCCAAACTTAGCATCCTGCACATGCTGTACTAGCAGGTGCTGCTGGGGCTACTTATATTTCAGTCTGCAGAAGCAGTTCACTGATTGACCAACAGCTCTGAAATATGTTTGGGAAGGTATCCCAGCCCTCAGATTTTGTTTAGTCTCTCTGAGCATTTATGAATAAATAAAGAAGAAAATTTACAAAATACCACTACAAACTGGCAATTATAAAAAGTGAAAGTAAAGAATGTAATTAGATTATGACATTTATAAGCTTAATTGCAAAGATTTCTACAAATTAGAGCTTGTAAATACATCTTCATTTATGTAACGAGTAATGACAAAAACTTCATAGGACATACTGGCCATTTAGACTGACCTTCAGTGATGGGGTAAAGATGCAGACCCTCTTGGGTGATTTTCAATTTTTTCTCCTATGTCTCAATTGTTTTAATAAAAGGGTTTTTTTGCAGGTTTTTTTTTGTGTGGGTTTTTTTTTTTTAAAGAGGCTACAGCCATGGCAGAGACTCTTTTTTCATGTTTTTTTTTAATTTTACATTTTTAAAGCATGCCATCAAATATCTTCAGAAAGGATGTGGCACAGCATTTATTCTGCCTACTTACTCTGGATTAAGTTACTCTTAAACGAATAATTTAAAAAAACACAACAAATAATCCCCTGCTCAACTGATAAGCACATAAATTTCAACGGGAGACAGAATGCTAAAAAGAACAGGTAGTTGAGAGGAGCTGACACACATTGTATATATGAACCTAGAACTGAAAAGTTTAGTGCCATATTAAAGTTGTCTTGTCAGAGAAATTAAGATTTCTATAACACAACAAGTTACATGCAAAGGCACTAAACTCTGACACTAATATTTGCAGTGACTTTATTTGTGGAGAGTAGACATACATGGCTACAACACAGTAACGAAGGCAGCAAGCATCTGCCACTTACAAACACCGCCTGAGTGACTACAAATCTCACATTTGTGCATATTTATGTGTACTGTAATCTAGCATAAAAATATTGAGAAGCATATCAAGTCAGGCTTGTCAGCCCTAATATTTTCTGGTGATTTGAACAAGGCCAGAGAATAAGATAAGCATCTTTACAAATCCAGTTGGCTTTACTTCAAATCCAAAAGCTTTTTTCTAAGCTGCACAAGGACAGGAGCCCACGTAAAATCAAATTTTGAATGCAAAGCCAACCCAGTTCTGCTCATCATCCTCCGTTTTGAAACCTGTCTGCAGCAACAGTTTTTTGGGAGCTCACTGTCCTTCACTGAAATACTGTACAACATGCAATTATTTTTGTAAGAAATTATTTTTACATCAGAGCTACACTTATCTTAGGGACAATCTATCATTTTTTATTTTTAAAAAACCTTTTGTGTTTAAGTTTATGCTAATGAAGTATTTTCATTGGCACTCATGAGTTAAAAATTACTTCAGCTTTCTTTGCAGGTTTTTTTTTTTTTCTTTTTAAATCAAGCTGGTAAGTACTCCCAGTTTACCAGTGCAAATCGGCTTAATTTGCTTAGGAGCTAAAACTTGGAGCGAACAACGGTATTTTCAAAACAAATACATCAAGTTAAAGCAAGGGCAGTTGTGGTTCATCTGAATCATATGGCTCCAGATTTCAATTCTAAGCTAAGGAAATAGAGGTTATGACATCCTGCAGCTGGGACAAGTAGTGTTCATACAGCAGCGTTAAATCAAGACCACTTGGCCAGTTCAGGCAGTCACTTGTGTGGAAGTGAAAGGTCCCATGACAGCATTAAAAAAAAGAAAGGTTTTGGTGTCCTAGCCAAACCCCCCCTTCCTTCACTTAATGCTACCAGGGACTAAATTTCTTCATCAGAGCAAATGACTGTGGAAGGCTGCTGCCAAGTAATCGCTACTGATTCATTTACATCCAATCAGAGAGAACAGGAATTAAACACTTCGCAAAATACATGGGCAAGTTAATTACAAAAGGTCTTCCCACACTACGCAAATGCCAAGTGACTGAGCAGGCCGCTTGGTAGGTTAGTTTTCAGACACATCAGTTCGGTGAGTTGATTCACCGTAAGGCTACGGAAATGCTTATATCAACACAAAGACAGATACAGCGGCAGGGAGAAGTAGCTGGGAGCTTTAGCAAGGCAGCGGTACTCATGCTGGTAGTAGAGGCACAGGCAGATAAAAGTTTTCATTCAGTCTGGGAAACTCAGGACAGAAAAAGGATTTGGTCTGGAAATGTTATTTTCCAGTCTCCCATTCAGTAGCATTTTAAGATCTATTTTTTGACGCAATAAGCATTGATAAAATACCCGAGTTGACTTTTTCATTTATAACAGATGAAAAAAGTTTGTTTTCTAAATTTTGTGAGACAATACTGGTGGCTGAAGTAGAAGGACCATTCATTGCTTCCCCGAACACCAGAATAACTGCGCCTGTAGCTTTTTTTTTTTCCTAAAGTAGGGAGGAAGCATGAAACAGTAGTACTGATTGGAGTCTTTGACAACACTATCTGGATGCCAATGTCACGCTGTGTAAACATGTGGATCCATTAGACAATTGTTGGAAGCAGTGAATTCTAAATTTGATCTAGTGATAGGACTCATGCTGTTTGGAAAAAAAAAATGGGGTTGCAAAACCACACAAGGAAAACATTTCAGACTTGTTAAAAAAAAAAAAGTACAATGTGAACAATGATGTACTGGATGGCCTGCAGATCTCAGCCTCTGGAGAGTCTTGACAGACAGAAAAAAGACCTGAACTCTTGGCTCTCAAACTGTTAAATAAGTTTATAAAATGTATTCCAACCTGAAAGGATAAAAACATTTTCACAGAGAAAAATTTATATTCATATGCAGAATACAAAATATTTTCCTTGCTAAAGACAATCTGCAACAATGATTTATATCTTCCTCCACATTTCTAGTGCACGCTACTGCCTGAACTAATGAATCAATTTTAGTGAAGCCTGAGCTCTACGGCATCCCCAGCGATGCTGGTCCGGGAAAGGGAGTGGTAGTTAACTGCCTTCCTTTGGTTTGTGCTGGCAACACAATGCTTTTTGCTTTAGAGTACTTAATGGTCTAAAACACACACTGAAATTAACTCCTTCATTAGCTATACAGCTGCTACTCCTCATCTCTTTCATTTTTCTTAATTATAGCACTGCAATTTTTTTTTGTGATTCAGAATTATATATGATTAATACAATACATGATTTATATTTGTTAGAATATAAAACACAGGCCTCATGAATAAAATTATACGTTACATGTGACATTTGAAAACATACTCCATTCTTTAAGCTATCTAGAAATACTGTGCTCATTCTGTCCATGCTACAACTTCATTTCAAACTGATTAACCAGCTTTTTATTCCACTCAAGTTGCTTACATTAAAAGACAAAAACCAGTGGGTTCAGCTCCCAGCAAAACTGCAAACCCACTTTAAGCCTATCACTACAAAACTTGTTATTCATCTCCACAGCCTTGTAGATGTGAGGAGCAGTGTGTATAGCTCAGCATTTCAGTTATGATTCATGTTGTGATTTAATCATTCCTGAAACATTGTTTACTACATAAAAGAAACTGTACTTCAACAAGGATCAGAAAGCAAGAAAATCAAATCAGTCCAGAAGAGCTACTGAGTCACTAAGAAGGAACGCAACGAGATACACATTATCCTTGTGAATCTGGAGTAGGTCAGCAGTAGCAAAGCTTCTCTTTGGTGACTGTTGGGTGACCACTGTGGACAGAACCTTTCTCCAACTCACCCCTAAGAGCCCTGTGAGCACACAACAGCGGTCCTTGGAATGCAGATCTCAGTATTGCACCTTGCCATGCATATAAATAAGTTTGTGCAACTTAGCCAGCTGAATTCACAGCAATTCACATGTCTAATTCTAGTCATATCCATACATACATGGATATGAGGCCACAGGCCACAACTAAGGCACTGAAGGACTGCATTAGTCAGAAGAAGTCATCCCCTATGGCCTGTCCCCACATGGCTGGAGCTCCCAGAGCTCCAGAAGGTATTACAGCTCTTCCACAGGTGGGACTTCAGCAAGGAGAGCTAGGCCTTTTCACAGCCACCACTAACTACTTACATCTTCCTTCCCACCTAACAAGCACAGAGGAAAAGAGCTCTCCGCATATATTTTCTGCTCTAAGGCACGGGGCAGCTGCCTTACTAGGACCTTCAATGCGACTTAAATTTGTATGAAAGCATAAACAGAAGATCCACTGTTTCTTCACATGAATTAGTGACACATTCATTTTTGTGCTTGAGAAGAGATGCCAGCCAGAGTCTGTGACCAAACAGCCAACCACTACAGCATAGTTTAAAACCACTACAGTTGGTGTTAGGCAATTTCCACCTGTGTGACACATCACAAATACAATTTAGCCATAGCAGATACACAGAAATCCTTTTCTCTTAAGATCAAGACCATATAATAATAGCAGTTTGTGCTTCTATTTACTATTCTTCATCAAATTACAAAACTAAAATTGCAAGCAAAATACTGGTTGCACTGTTTATTTTTCTTGGGTCCTTAAACATCAGCCACAATATGTGAAACAGAGGACAAAGAGAGGCCAAGCGGAGCAGGGGAGCTGGGTAGCTCCGACTGTGTAACATGTGGTAGTAAAGACCAGAACCAGTGCTAACAGTAGAGAAAAGGGGAAGGAAAAATGTGCACCAGAAAGAGATCAGATCTTTTACAGACCATTATTGCACCTCTCAATAAAACTTTAATATAAAAAGAATTAAGTGGCACAGGCTGCTATCTTAAACTATTTTTTCCCAAATAAAGTATTCTGCTTACCTCAAAATTCAGTCATAATTAAGTACCCTTGAACTAGTTAATCTTTCTTTTTAGGGGAAAACTCATCTATTCTTAAAAGTTATCTTGCTCTCCAAATATTACTGTTCAATCATTTATCTAAGCTAAAACACTTAAACCTCTTTAAAGCCTATATATATATGTATATATACTTTTTTTTTTTTACGGCAAGACATAGGAAAATTAGTACTTCATTTTTCTTGTCCTTTAGATAAGTTATATCTGCGTATTGAAATACTGGTTACAAATTTTGAGTGGTCAGATAAATTATACTTTTCTTTTTATAATTTAATAAAATATACTTGTTCTCCATATTTCCCACACACACACACAGTGTGCAAAGGAGCAAATATATACTCAGTAACCAAAGCAAATTAGCGTAACACAGTATGCCAAAACCACTGCATTTTACAATAACAAACCAAACTGACATTCATCATAGTATCATATTACGCAACAAATATTTCATATCAGGACTGTTACGTGTCAGTTTTAACCCACCAAGCATGACATCTTCAGTGAGGAGAAGAAAGGTATGTTTCTATTTTTAGATCAATCTACATCTTTTACTCAAGATCCTCAATTCACCTCACAAATGTAAATAAAACCATCAACACCACTGTGATACATTAATTCTATCAACTTTTCAGCTACAGTCAAGTCAGTACATGCACCAGTTCAACACCAAACATCATTAACAAATATGTTATAGATTTTCTAATCACTGGATGAAAACATTGTATATTGTAAATAGATTTTCTAATCACTGGATGAAAACATTGTATATTGTAAATGCTACAACTGAGCATGGTACAGCGAGACGTGAGGCAAAAAAAAAGAAATCAGTGATCTGTATTTATCAGAATTGATTAAATTTTCTTTTAATTTCTTTCAACCACCTACAAACAATTGTTTCACCTTTTCTTTCTTTTCTTTTTTCCTCTCAGTGGCTCAATCTCAGACCGACATTCTTCTGGGCTGCACCTCAGGTAAGTACAGCTATAGCAATACAGTGTGACTATTATTGTATATGTTTATTTTACCAATGTACAACAGTGAAAATATTTACCAAAACTGGGACTTCTAGACCTGCTATTTACTGCTGTGAAAAGGTACTGGAAAAATTTACTGAGTCATCACTGAAGAGTTAGCTAAGGCAAGCAATATTTACTCCCAGGTCATCCTCCTTCTCAAAGATCACAAACCGGACACCTAAGTACACTCATACAAAGATACATCCAATTTACTGCATCTTTACAGGTTTGTGAAATCTGGACTTCACAGAAGTGTCCCATGATCTTGAGGCACTCCAGGGCTCCTTGCCAGGCAGGGGAACCTGTCATCCAGAGGAACTGCAGAAACAGACTGGAGGAACACGAACACTCAGAAGGCTTAGCTGGCATTATTTCTGCAAACGGCTTGCCAATCCATGTGAAGAAGGAATCAAGGCTGTAATGCTCTCCCCACCACCTCTACCACCAGACCATCATGACAGTTAAAACTGCCTGAAATCCCACAGCCCACATTAATGACTTTCATACATTGACAAGGGCCGATTGGGGAAGGAGGAGAAAGGCAAAGCCAACACCTAGTCAATCAGCTTGGGCTAACTGCAGGAAAGATGCACTTTTGAGAAAGCCAAGCAGATTAAAAGGAGACACAAAACTCAGTCTTCTCTAAGCGGCCAATACCATCCGTCTGAGCACTAATGGTGCAAATACCATCAATACTCTGAGGGTGTATTTGCGTGCAGCCTGAAGAATGTGCTTGGGTGCAAGGGCTGGCACCTGCTCAGAGTGGTGGGGAGTAGGTCAGTTCTTCACCTCGGTCTAGTTAATGAGCAAAGGACTAAAAGCCAGGAATTATTTAATCTTAATACCAGCTCTGCCAGTACTGAGTGCTGCTCTGTTGCTCTCAGCAAGTTGCTTCATCTTTTTCATTTCCTCCTGTGTACAATGAAAGTAACATTTTTATGCCCGCTGCCCATCTCCCCAGTGTTTAATTCCCAATTTAATATTCTAGTCATAAATGCACTGCCTCCCTTTTACTTTGATAAAGTACAGTCAGTATCAATAGGTAACACTTTTTAAAAACTTATTTCCAACTATTGTGAAACAGGAGCTGAATGTTTATGGAGTAGTTATTTTTTATGTCAGTTTACCATAGGGCCTCTTTAGCCACAAGCTTACAGCCAGAGGCCCCAAGGCATTTTTGGGAATGGAAACTTTTTTAGTTCAGCTCTTAACAAATTTCCAGCTTGCAGTATGTTTTTCATTAGTCTACATGGTGTTATAATAAATGATGCACTTCCTCTTTCATTTTATGATTTTTTTTTTAAACATGAAACAATTTTTCTGTGTCTGTTTTCTATTAACTTTCCATATACTCAACCACACTAATCTTAGAGTCTATGTATAAAGACAGAAAGGATATATTGAGTTAAGATACCAGCTATAGCAAGACACTTCACTGAAGGCTGATCATAAACCCATTACATGTATGCAGCTCCATGGACAGCCATCCTTTTAGGTGCCATTGTTAAAAAAATAAAGTCCATTACCCCAAAACCTAAAGTTGGCCTAGAAAAGACTCCTGTAAGGTATACACCTGCAAGACACTCAACTAAAAAATTTTCATCCCATTGTCCAGATACAAAACAAAACCTCCCTAAGCCTCCATATAACAGAATTATAAAAAGAGTTTTTTTGCATAAAGACCAATGTTATACTTCTCTGTACAGTTTTGGGCGCCCCCATACAAGAAAGCTTTCAATAAACTGGAGCAAGTTGAATGGAGGGACACCAAGATAGCCAGGGGGCAGGAACACTTGCCCTGTGATGAGAGCCTGAGGGAACTGGGCTTGCTCAGGCTGGAGAAGAGAAGATTTTGGGTGGACCTAATAACCACCAAACCACCATGCCACACCTACAAAAGGCTTATTGAGAAGACTGATTGATGCTTTTTACAACGATGCATGGTGGGATGAAAAAAGACAACAGGCATAAGTTGAAAAACAGATGGATTCCAACATATAAGGGAGTTTTGTTGGGGTTTTTTGTCTGTTGTTTTTTTTTTACCATTAGGACAATCAAGTGTTGGAACAAGTTGTCTAGAGGTTGCACAGTCTCCATTCTCAGAGGTTTTCAGGACCTGGTCTGATCACATAGCTGACCCTGCTTTGGGCAGGAATTTGGATGGATGACCTCCTGAGGTCCCTTCCAACCTGAATTATTCTATGATTGATTCAGTCCAGCAAAAAGTAGTTAAGATTTTAAATACCAGAAACAGAATGCATCCAGAATTTATTCAGACTTTTTATTTTTTCCCGCTACCTATTATAATCATAGACATATTGGTTTGCTAATACTGTGGTGCAATAAATTTTTTAAATAATCATACAAAAACAGCTGTGGATTGTGTTTAACCTCATACTCCCAATTTCTTAATTGAAATCTTAATTGAAATCTTCCACTGGTGGCTATAGCTTTTTGAAGCAAAGTTCAGACAGGAGAAAAGAGGGCAAATAAAGATTTACCTTAATGAGTTTTGGACATGCAATGACAACAGCCATCAATAAACTTCACTGTGAAATACCTGCGCCACAGTTAAAAGACTTTTTTAAAATTACCTCAGCTGTCTTTCCCTGAATGCAGCTTGTAGAGACACTAGGTCCAATCTTTCCTATGGTGAAGTACCAAGATCCTTTGATTGTCCATTGGATTCTTTGTATCACAGTATAAATTGGCCCCAGCAAGTACAAATGTACTTATAAACGGCAGGTAACAGTGACCCAAACAATATCCCAAATATTTTAAAACTAGCAATATAAACAAACCATTGTATAAGGGGAGAAGAAAGTTTCTAAAATAAAAAAAAAACCTACCACCTAACATTTCAGAATTTAAGTCTCCATCCTAAAAGCACAACTACCCACATTCAAATAAAGCCAAAGTTCTTTGTGCTGTCTTGTCTTACCCAAAACTAGTTTGGTGAGCTCTGCAGGAGGTCAAAAGCAAATGCCTTTAACACTGTACTCTCAAACATCAGCTCTGAAATGTTTTCAAGGAATGTTTATCTCCTTTCCGGATGCATTTCCACACATCTTTGCTAGTAGTTTAACTCAACACATACAAAACACAGACACTGCAATCATTCAAGGTAGACAAGACGAGCATGCCAAAGCTTCTAAGCTCGTGCAAGCCAAGCTCACTACACGTACTAGGGATTCCCTCGCATCCCCCTGTTCCACTCCGTTGGCTTGGTACACGGGCCACCTTCCCATCCACAGACATGCCAGGGGCTCCCTTCATTATCCCTGTCTCCTTCACAGTTTATCACCATAGAGCTTTATGTCTCCAGCTTGCCCCGAGTCTCCTTCCTGCTAAGATCTACGTCCCTGTCGTGGTTTAACCTCAGCCAGCAACTGAGCACCACACAGCTGCTCGCTCACTCCCCCCGGACCCTGGTGGGATGGGGGAGAGAATTGGAAGAGTAGAAGTGAGAAAAACTTATGGGTTGAGATAAAAACAGTTTAATAATTGAAATAAAATGATGATAATAATAATGTAATAATGACAATAATAATATACAAAGCAAATGATGCACAATGCAGTTGCTCACCACTCGCCGACTGACGCACAGCCAGTCCCCGAGCAGCGGCCCCCCCAGCCAGCTTTCCCCCAGTTTACATACTGAGCATGACGTCCCATGGTATGGAATGTCCCTTTGGCCAGTTGGGGTCAGCTGTCCTGGCTGTGCCCCCTCCCAGCTTCTTGTGCACCTCCAGCCTTCTCAGTCGGTAGAGCATGGGGAGCTGAAAAGTCCTTGGCTAGTGTAAGCACTGCTCAGCAACAACTAAAACATCGGTGTGTTATCAACATTATTCTCATCCTAAATCCAAAACACAGCACTGTACCAGCTACTAGGAAGGAAATTAACTCTATCCCTGCCGAAACCAACCTTCATACTAATTTCTGTATTATTATAAACCTTCATTTTCTCTCTCCCTTACTAGCTTCCTTCCTCTCACAAATTAAGGGCTTTGTTCATCTTTCCCTTATGAAGTTTCAGTCTCCCTTCCTGGCAGAGGAGACCGTGTTCATTTTGCAAAAAGAATCATTACGGATGTTTTCTATTTGAGAGAGAGGTTGAGGTTCTCAAACAACATGTTAAACTTGATTGTGAGGATAGCAGAGGTGAGATCAGACATACTATTATGCTGGAAATTGTTACAGATGCCACCAGTGAGTAGGGATAACTGAAACTATGGATCTGCAAAAACTGAAGAGGCTGCTGCTCTTTCTTCTTTTTCTCTTCAGTACTTAAAATCAATGCTTATTATCACTTAGTGCCATTTACCATCCTCAGCTGTCAAAAAAAAAAAAAGGAAAAGACAAGATTGTCTATACATTTGTTTCAAGAACACTGGGGACATCTTTTGGAGGAGGAAAGCTCAGAGATTTGAGAAAGAGTATATGAACTGATATTAATGAACATTAACTAAACTAAGATCAGTCTTTAATTTTAAGGCATATTATCCCAGCAAAAGTCACACAGTTGGGAAAAGTACAGAAAATACATCTCTTTCTATAGGGTACATACATCTGGAAATACAAACAGTATTCCCTCTGCTGACCCCTCCAAGAAGGAGCAATTCTCCACTACATGTCCCACTGTATATATTTGCCTATTTTAAAGATGGTTTATATATAGTTGATACACACTTTTTTTACGATAGCCTTCTTTTTATATTTTCCCTCTATACATAATTTTTAATAAGAATGTATTCCCAGGGGCTGACAGCATCAGGAAAACTAGGCTATGCCAACAAGAAGGGATTCCAGTCAAACATCATCATGTCTAGCATACTGTGTTTCATTTACAAATCTTTGATTTCTAAATGAATGGCAGTTCAAAGTACACATTAAACGCAGATACTTTCTGCTTATGTATGTAGAGATTGTTAGAGATTAAGCCACTTTTAATTAAAGACTTAAGCAGGTTTCAGTTCGTGATACTCTTTGAATTTGGTTTAAACATGTATCATGTTCCATGATTACTCAGCAGTGCACTTTAAATACAAGCACAATCAAAGAGATCTTCCTAAACAAAACGAAGGAAAGCTACTTTGTCAGGTGGTTTGAAGTTTGGTACTACTCATCTGTCATATATGGAACATCATCTATTTAGCTGGAAAAAGCATTCTAAAACACTTCAAAGATAAACAAAAGCACTGCAAACAGCCCTACAAGACAGAACCCCAGGCCACACCAGACCTATTAATTTCAGTGGGGTTTTGTTCTGCCTCTACTGAAAGAGTGGTTAAACATTGGACCAGGCTGCCCAGGGAAGTGGCTGAGTCACCATCCCTGGAAGTATTTAAAAGACGGGTAGATGAGGCACTTAGGGACATGGTTTAGTGGGCATGGTGGTGTTGGGTTGACGGTTGGACTCGATGATCTTAGAGGTCCTTTCCAACCTTAATTATTCTATGATTCTATATATGCATCTAACTATCCAAAGTTAATTTGCAGTGTCAAGGCCTAAAACAGATACATTAAAAGCATTCTGGGCTCAAATAACCAGAGCTTTAAACATGGAAATGGAATTATTTCTAAGGAATTTTTCTCTCTGTGTCATACTTTAGAGTGATAGCAATATGAAGAACACCCTGTTTCTCCATTACTCAAAGGTTCTTTATTTTCTTCTTTTAAACGAAATCCAAAGATTAACTTAAAACCATCTGATGAAAATACCTTAATATTTACCTTTATATTTTGTTGTAATCTATTCTGAATTCAAGCAAAGTGATTCAAAAACTATCCTGGATGCTTCTCATTTCAAGATGTTAAATACTGGCTCTTAAAAGTTTCCATTACATGTTGTCTCACAATATTTGCTGCTCTGGACTACATGAACTGACTTTTAATTCTTACAGAGGTAATGATAATAAAGTTTGTAGAAGTTGGGCACAGGTGACATTTCAGAATTTCATACTTACAAGTCTCTTCTTTCTAGGTCTAATTTCACATAAAGGAAGTGTAAAAAATGGTTAGAACTGCCAAATGCATAATTTTCTCAATCCTTTTTACCTATTATATCATCAGTAATAGTTACCCTCAAACTGGTCTCATAATTGTCCTTTAAATGATGGCACTATACTTTAACATCTCTGCAGTGGCATTACAGCTGACACCTGAAGACAATGAAAGAGCACACATGTAATTCCAGAATTTGGGAACTCGTAAATCACAAACTGGAGTCCCAAAGCCAAGGCCATTAGGAGAGCTGTGGGAAGGAAATAACAAGGGAGACAGAGACAGCAACCCGCCAGCTGACTAGGTCAATGCATAGGATATAGTGTAGCAGGTAGCTGGGAGGATGGCTAACACAGACAGGGAGGCAAAGAGCACGATTGCCAAAACAAAGGATGCTGCCCAGCTGGAGCTGTCACCTACAGGAACAAAGTAACCAGCATCCGAGATGCAGGCTGGTAATGGAAGCTACAGCACGACTGCAAAGGCAAAGTTTAAAAATAGCATAGGATGATTAACATGAAAGCACAATTCTTGGAGCTTCAATTGATCCTAAAGGAAAGACTGAGCACTCTTGTAAAAATCAGGTTTCCATTTTCAGACACTTTTTTCTACTACTTTAGTATTAACTACAGCAATATTGCATGCAGAGAAATAGAAAAAATAAAAAGTGGTAGAAACCAACATCTGTTCAACTGCTTCAGCAATAAGGTATAAATCTGGAGTAACCGCAAAGGCTTGAATCTCAAATATGCACCAGTGGAACCGAGAGCTACAACTGGCTCCTGAATTTTATCAGTTTCTTGTCTGGAGACAGTGTGAGGAATCTCCCTTATCCAGGAAGGGAAAACTATTAAAGTCAGGTAAGATTCTTCTAGCAGCTATGGTAGGCACCGGTTATTAAGTGGATCTTTGTATGGCTGCTCCACCTCTGGTTTTATTTGCTGGGAGCTGATTACATAACTAGTACAAACTAAAACAACCATTTTTAGATTGTTTTCCTTTGTAAGCTCTGGGCTGCCAGGAGGAACTGAGAGAATTCAAAAGGAGTTTCCCTTCTGTTGCTCTTTTGGGCGTTTCACTTTGAAGTGGCACCCTAAGTGGCTGCTCATCCACTGGTTCTGTAGGTAGTCTTTCAAGCAATACTTTCCACCCCTCAAGCTGAAGTACAGAAACATACAATTAATTAAAGGAAGTTAGTGGTGTTATTATTTCAGCCTTTTATTTCTACTTGGTGTCAGACTCTAAGACACAAGTACCCTTTATAGTAGGATTTCAGAGACTCTGGAGAAAATGCTAAACTTTATAGACTGATCTGATACGGTTCGTGTAACACACAAACAATCTAAGAAAACCATTTAGCTATCGCTTAAAGGAAAAATTCATTCTAAAATCTAGAAACAAAGAGTCAAACTCCACAATGGCTCTAACTACTTTGCAGATTTAAAAGAAGAGTAAGCCCAAAATTAAATTTTGTATGGAATAACTGCAAAGTAGACTGGCTAGGAAATCTTCATTTGTTAATAGACAAATGGACCACTCACCTGCCAGATGGCTGTAATGCAACAAAAAATGCATCTAATGCTGCTTATAGTAATAGTGGCCAAACACCACATTACTGGTTTCCAAGTATTTTCCTGGTAAGGAATGTTTGTAAACCATCCTGCTGCACTGCTGCCAAACTCCAGGAACACTCTCCAGGACAGTTTTAGTCCTTAACTAAAAAAAATATTCCCACATTATTAAGAATTATTATGGAGAAAAGACTTCAGTGAATCTGTCCATTTCCACATAGCATGTATGTTGTTTATTTTCATTCTTTGAGCACAGGATTTTATAGCCATAATTATCTCATTTTCTCATAGTACAAACAGTCCAAGTTTTATTCATTGAGGTCAACATTTTTGTTGCATTCTTCCTGTTTTTTTTTTCCTTTTAAAATTTGCTATTAACAACAAATACAATAGATTTATGCTATCAAAATACCTGTTGGGGTAGAGATTTATTAATAAATTGTATTTTCAAATGAACATAGATCAAAAGTGGCAATAGTAAAACGGACAGCTAGAGGAAATTATGTTTTAACTCCATTTCCATTCTCCATATCCTTTAAAAAAAATAGTTCTTCAACCGTGCAACCTCATCTTAAAAGATCTTTGTGCAAGAATTTTCACCAAAATCTGGAAGGCTTCAAAAAGTAATGTTCAATCAAGCAGATTTTAGAAACTAGGAGAGCTTCATGGTCAGCTGTCTATGAAATCCTGCTAGCTAGCCACAGTCGAGCATACAGTCTTGCTGCTTTACATTTTTTTTTAAAGGGTTGAAGGGAAGGTAGACTGCACCCAAGCATTTATTAAGGAAGACAGTAAGGCCCTGGACTTTTCCCCTTCTTCTACATCTCCTCTCCTGTTTCTCCTGTGCTGCAAAGTGAGCTATAGCGCCTTCAGGCTGTCCTGTAGTCTTCACAAAATACAGCCAGAGGGTTAAAGCCCTTCCTCCATCCCCACCACCTGAGGTCTGCAAAGGAAATTGCTGCTGAAAAGCCTGGTAACAGGAAAAGGTCAGGAGCAGTGTATTATATTCTGTATGTTTGGATTAGCCCACAACAGCTAAATAAACTGATTTAATGTCTAATGACATTTTCAAACAATAGCTAATAAAATTATCCAAAATATGCAGAGACAAAGATACACACAGACGCACCAGAACGCGTCTCTAATACATCTACACAAGCAATGACTTAACAGTGAATTTCAGCAGCTTGGCCATTCAAACTAGAGGTCAAATATAACAGAGCCCAAGTCAAAAAGCCTGCTGACTAGAAAAGACACAAATACTCCTGGCCTTGCCCATTATTATCACCCCCATTTGTATGCAACTACCAGTTTTTGTCCTATGTTTTTAGCAAAGAACCATGCTTTTGAAACAGAATCATGGTCTTTTCAAAATAAATTTAAAAAGGCATGCTACTGAAGTGACTCACAAGCTCTGAATACTTTTGGAAAGCTTCTCTGAATTAGCTGGGTTAGCAGGTCTGAGGGATTTTCACTAAAACCACATGAGGATCCTGAGTCATGTCAGCAGAGGAAGGAGCTGCGATGGATCCAGATGCCATCGCTCCTCTCCCAGCCTGTTGGCCACTGACCCACCAGAGGTTCCCACTCCTGTAGTGATGGAGCCAGCACAAGGAAAATAACATACACGCACCTGTCTCAGCAGCTTGAGTTCACTGCAACACCTCTTAAAATTTCGGAAATCAAACTGCGAGAGTGCAGACACACGTGTCCGTCTGCTGACGCTGCTGCGAGGCCAGTAACCCTCGGCAGAAGGGAGGCTGTGCCGTCCCCATCAGGGCAGCGGCGCATCCAGCCACCGCAGCAAGTTTCACCAGAGCTCGTTTGCGAACGGCCCTTAGGGAAAGCTGGCTGAATTTCTCAAACCAGAGACGCTGGTTCTGAAGAATGAATCTATGATTAATGGGGTTGCAGCACTGGTACAATTGTGGTCACCTTTTTAAAGTTTTCCATCAAAGTTCTTACAACCTGAAATATTGTAGCAGATTAAAAAATGAAAGGGACTAAAAGTTGTGCTCATATAGAAGTCAGTTCTAAAGCAACTAATCTAAAATTTGCAAGTAAGTCTCACTTACTTCAGCTGATTTGCACATTCAATTTCAATTTTTTTTTTTTTAGTAATTACCAAAGCATTTTCAGACATGTTATGACCAAATAGGAACTTGCTGAATACTCACACTAAGATAAAACACAAATATACAGTCCTGAATGGATCCCATTATTAATACATCTTACTTCTATGCTTAAAACAACAGTACTGAAATATAAGAAGAAATGACAGTGGGGACTGGCCGCATTCTGTGGGATGAACGAGGAGATCTTTGCCCACACCACAGTCTCTTTATGTACCACCAACCATTTGCACTCCTCTGAAGGTACCATCATTTCAGCTTAAGATAAAAGTATACTGAGGAATATTTCTGATAATCCTTTTATATGAATAACGATTCTTTATAGACAATTTACACATGGGTATGAAGGGCCCAAATGTACACCCACTAATTCACTAATGCCATAGTGATGCTTCAACAAAACTACTTCAGCTCATAAAAACAATATTCTGGCAACCACAGACCCAAATAACTACTTTCACTTTAACCTTGTGATTTGTTTAATCCATCCCAATTGCTAACTCTACCTAAGTCTAAGTTACCACATAGAGCACTCCTAAAAGATGAACTTTTGAAAGTCATTATATTGCCAAACAAAATTGAACAGAACTTCTTAGTTTTTGTCTTATTTAGCTCCCGTAAGTAAAAAACATTACCAGAATTGTCTGTCAATTCCTATCAGATGTAGCACCATGTCAGAAACATCAGCACCTCAAACACGTGGTGACTTCATCATCTGAACCACCACAAATTATTCTGTAAACAAAAACCTGCACTGCTTAAATACAACTTTCATATTAACAAAGTTACTTGTAATTACGAACTTTCGGACTGTGCGTTAACTACACAGAACCATCAGCAATGCAAACTGTGTTTGGGGGAGGATGGACAGGGAACTGCCATATTTAATTCAGCATATTAATTAAGCCAATAGCAACAGTATACTGCATCTGAAAATTAAGCATGTGAGGAGAACCCCAAGGCTTCTGTGATCGCTGCTGCTTAGTGGCAGTAAAGAAAAAGTGCATTAAGTTACGCATGTGTTTCACGCTCATGCTGGATTCCTAGCCAGCTGAACTTCTACCACATGCACAGAAAAAATATCTGGCTTATGTTTAAAGGTATTTTAAGTATGGGCTAATTTTCCTGGCAGGTCACAGAAGAGGGTCCACCTTCACGGAGGCTGGCACTTGCTTACTTTGCAATGAGACAGAGTTAAAAAAAGTCACTAAAGTAAACCTCAATCATCCTTGTTCACCATTTCACTCAGTCCCCTTGCAGCTGTCTGGCCAGGACAGAGTCTCAGCACAAAGACCCGTGGGTCTGCCACAAGAAATATCCTACAAGTGAGGATACTGTTAAAATTTGGACCTTTTTGGTCAAAGCACGACAATCTGCTCTGCCCCACAACTACCCCAAGTTACTCCAGACGATCAGTGACAAGCGATAGTTACATAGCATAATTGTGTAGGGGATTATGTATTTTTATATTCAAACAAGCCTCAGAGAAAGTGTGCTAGACAAACCCAACCAGGATAATGTAAAAACTGTCAGGTTGTGGGCACTGCAAACTGAAATAAGTGATGGACTGGCAGGGCCTATAAGAGCAAGCAGTTGCCTCTATAAAACCAAGAGAGCAGCAGACTCGAAGGAGCCACATTATTACCCTCTGCTCTCCCTAGAGACCAAAGGAGTATTATTCCATCTCCCCATCTCTGCATTTTTCTCCCGCAAAAAGCCTATGCGCTAAAGTTTATGAGGTCTGAATTTGAAAAGGAAAGCACACTTCACCTTAAACTCTATGCTCAACTGTCACTGGTATTTTATCAAATGTAAATCAACAAAGTTGGGGGGTTTTGCTCTGTGTTTCAAAATACAAACCATACATAACAGCTTAACCAAAGGAGTGATAAGCATAAAATATTACAAACCATAAGAAAAAGGAAAAAGCATAATCCTGGGCTGCCCCACGTTGTCTCCTCGTAGAAATATTACTTCTGAGATTAAAGAAGTGCTCGTTTATTTAACAATTTGACCAATCTCCAACAACAGAGCATTTAACGGAAAATATTAACGTGGTACCTACAAACAGGGACCCTATGTCATAAAGATTGTAAATACAGACTTGGGGGTTTTTTACTTTAATATAAACAATAAAAACTTAGCCAAAAGGATCAAAAAAATAACCGAACTAGGCAAATACTTAGATTGTAAATACTAACAATCAAAAAAGTTCCAGGTGTTAACCTTAGAGTCTGTCTTAGAGTCCTATTGTGAAGTTTTAGCTTATAAGATACTGTAAGAATAAAAATAAGCAACTAATGGCATAAAATAAGAAAACACATATATGTTAAATACACAAAAGAAAATACACATGCTACATACATGCCTTACATGAATGACAAATTCTTCATTCATTTTAGGGGTCAACTCCTTTTTGGTTGATAAGTAAAAGCATATAGTACACTTTACTGCTTTGGGAAGGAATGAAAACACATAAATTATTCCTCATTACAGTTTAAAAAGGCAAATTATTTAAGGACTATTTGTATTCAAGCTAATTAGACAGAATCATGATATTACATGCTTTTTATTCAAATGGAAAGAATTTACATTTACCTACCATCTCATTAAAGTAAGATGATACAGCAGTAGCATTTTCCTTACATGTTTTTTTTTCTTTTAATTAAAATGTTCTTTTTGAATGCTTAAAATAATTCTGAGGTTTACACTAACGTCTTTTTTAAAGCATACATTGGCTCTTTTTCAGGTCTAATGTTGGTTACTGTCTAAACTCTCCAGAGGCCAAGTAGATGTTACAGGCTTTTGCTAAATAGCATTGTTTTTCAAAGGCGGGATGGGATATGACTCCTGACAAACACAGCTGTGATGAGTAACTAGAAGAAAATCAAATTTTACTAACATAATATTTTTGCCAGTTTGGCTTATTTTGCTGTGGGTTTATTACTCTGTTAACATGCACAGCTTTGCAGAATAGTTACTCCTATGGTAAAAATTCTTTTCTCACACCAAAAAAATCTCTCCCGGTTCAATGCAGCCGCTATTTGTCTCCCGTTACATAACTACACCAAAGGTTGAACAGTTCTCGAATCACCGTAATGTCCTTTCAGTTTGTCCTTTCCAAAAAAAGACCCCTAAAAACCCCTTTCGCAATTATGAACACGGTATGCAGAACGGTCCTTCTGCCAGGATCAGGCCCCCTGTTTTTGCAACAGCCCTCTGCGCCAATAAGAGCGTGCAGCTGAAGCTTAAAGGATTATGTGTATGTATGTGCAGGGGAAGTCACGTGTATACACAGAGTTCGGTGCCACTACCGAGGCCAGTGCAGCGGCATCAGCGGTCTTTTTCTAAGCTCTCCCATTGTTTACTCCTACCAGAGAAATGAGATATTGGAGTTTCTGCTGAGCTCGCTTTGAAAAGGGTCTGACTTGATGGGCAAAATGTTTCTGCCAGCCATCAAGGAACAACAAGGCAGTGCCTACCAGGTGAGATTTTAAGAAGTTCACCTTTTAGATTGCTTTCACTTTTTAAGAGCCTAGAAACAGTTTACATTAATGCATATAAACCTTGGATCAGTGAAAATTAATAGTGCCATCATTAGAAACCAATGTTCGGTTTTTAGATAACGGTTCTTCAGGAGAAACGTCATTGTTTAAATTTGTCATGCTCGTACTTTTATCTGGTTGTCCAAAAGAAAGTTAGAGCAGGCTTTTTCTTATGCATATCAATTTTCATGCTCTTGCACATTAGGCTAGATTTCTCATTTAGTGTTTCTTTATGTACTGAGTATGTGCTTTTAAGTTTTTTATTAATCACTCCAAATATATGAAATCTCAATTTTTCTGTATATTAAATCTAGAAGTATAACAGTATAGCAGAAGTATAGCAGAGGAATTGATCAAAGGTTAATCTAATTAGTCTTTAATAAAGCAAAAAAGTTCTCAATGAAAGTGAGATACTTCTGAATCTTCTATTCATAGCATAATAATAAAACACACAGCAAACCATGCTGCGAAATATTACTGCAAAGCCGCTAAAAGACACAGCGGTAACTAATTAACTAATTAATCACAATTAAGCTGCATTTTCATTTATATTACAAACGAAGGTAAGCCAAAGGCAAACTTCAAAGCACCAAAAATTTCCTAACTGCTTTCAGCAGAAGCTCTGAATAAGCAGAATGACTGCTGTCCTTTTTAGCCTCCATAAGCATTTTTAACTATGCTAATCGCCATATTTGCAAATCTGTTTTCTACTGTACGTAACAAAAGACCTACCTTCCTTTAGGGCTCTGTCAGCTGAACTTTATGTCCTTTTTATATAAATGCTAAAGCAGCATAAAAAGGCAGCACCCTGTTTCTCATGCCAGCATCACATCCTTCACATATTTGATTGGCCCCATCATTTAAGTCAAAGCAGTATCCCATGGATTTCAACAAAAGTTGGACTGATTCTGAAACGATGAAAAAACGTTAATCAAATGTCTGGACAACATGATTCATGTGAACATCTATGTTTGTGATCTGCACATCAGAATGATTCATTTGAACTTCTGCGTGCAGGATCTGAACATCAGGTAAGAGTTTATCAGAACATTCTGCATATTTTCCACAACAGCTAAAACATGTAAGGCTCATTTAAGTGAAGATAGGCTAGCAGGCTCCAGTGACCTCCCTACAAACTGTGGGTTACTGTTGGTATGCACCCTATGCCCGTGTGGGCTACGTAAAAACAACCATTTATCAATCATTACTAAGAAACTGGCTCTGTGAGAAACTAATTACTCCTCAGGCTTCCACCCATTAGCACAGGAGGAAGCAGATGACAAATATATTTTATCTATCAAGGCTCTATAGAGCTCCTGCAGTAACAAAATCTGCTACAGAAGTCGTGCTTTCTTCCTGTGGTGTACAAGATTTTTAAAAATGTGTACACCTATCGAGGACACTCAGAAATCTTTAAAAAAAAATCTGTTCAAATTAAAAAAAAAACACAGTAATTGCTGTATGGCATGTGAATCAATACACTGCAATTAGTAAGCACTAGTATTTATTTCAATGTCATTTATTTGGCTGTAGTCCCAGGAATTTGTACAAATCCTAACCATGGCTTCCCAAAATACCATGGATTGGACAGAATGTGGGTAACAGGTGGCTACAGGTAGTATACTCAAGGTGTAACTTCACAGATGTTTTTGTAATGGGAGACTTTAGGTTTAGGGAGTCCTGGTTTACAGAGGTCCCAGACTCCTTTGCACATTTCTTCCCCCAAAACTACTTTTGGTTTTTTCCCCTTGGAAACATTTGCCCAGCCTCATACAGGACTGGAAAAAATGACACCCGTTAAGAATAGCTAAGGAAGCATCACCATCCACACACATGTGACAGTATGGCCAAGGACTCCAGTCAAATCATCAAATACTTAAACCTGTCAAACCCTTTGCCAGTATCCTAGAACAGAGAGTGCTAAAGGCTGTTACTGGCTTTTTCAAGTTCTACAGAAGGGTCATTCCATACATATAGGTACAATGGGGAGCCTTATAAGAAATCAAGATTATTGGTAGAATATTTTGATGAATAAGGGGTAAAAACTCCTGCCACTGATAAAGTGGAGTGGGGAGTGGCACATGACAAGCAAGCAGTAGATGGACAAATCAGAACCCATTCATGTCAGTAAGATGCCTCTTAATTAATTTCAAGCCCCTGGTAAATGAAAATTCCTGCTCCAAATCTTACAGTCTAATAATAGCCACCCTTAGATCAGCATTAATATTATACTAGCCCTCCTAGAATGTAAAATTAAAATATTTTATTCAGACATTATAAATGGAATAAGATGCAATCAGTAAATACGCAAGTTCATCCAAGAGGCAGCTAGAAAATGATATTTCCTTCACCAAGCAACAGAAAGTAGAAGCCACAGGATTGTCAAGAACAAGACGTCTCAGACTTGCCTGACAATTATCAGAAAGATATCTGTTCATCTCCAACGTATGTGACAAATGTTGAAGTCATTTCAGCCTTAGCGCGACTCTGCTGAGGGCCAATTTTCCCCTTCAAATTCTAAACTCAAACCAGTTTTATACTCATTCTTACAAATGTTATCCGAGAAAGAACTACGTCAACATTTTTGCATTTAGTGGAAACCTGGTCCCTGCAGTCTGAGTCTGTTTCACAAGAGTTTCCTACACGGTCAACACGATGTCTTGTTGATAAGTCACCGGGTCAGCTTTCACCAATGTTTCTCATAGGAAATGGCATCATATTATAGTTTCCAGGAAAACCACCATCTATGCCTCCTGTCAGTCTTTGCAACTGGCAGCAAAATATCTGTGGGGAGTGTTTTCATACTGCCAAACTTCAGCAGTGTTCCCTGTCACAAGTCCTAAGCATGAGTGAAGCTAACAAACAGTGGGTTAAGATAAGAGCTGCCAACTCACCGGGCCAACTCATTTACAGAGTAATTCCAGCAGAGTTGATGCACCTTTGACGCTCTGCCCCTGGGATAAATTCAGTCTGCAATGTCTAGGATAAGGATAATTTGCATTAATTTTGATTGGCAAGAATCTGTCTTCTTTACTGGAGTGATGCTGATTTACGTGGACCAGAAGCACAATGTTCAGTTCATATACATTCCTCACCTGGAACCTGAGCAACTCCAAAATGCTGGAAATGCAGAGATCTAGCCGCTTGCTATCTCGTAAGAGGTGCAAATGATCTGTTTGCACCTATGATCTAAACAAAGAAATTAGCTAAACAAAGACATTTACAATAAAGCAATCTCATAATTTTATATTTTCTCAAATATTAAAAAGGCCTCAGCAGAAAATTTTAAATTTATCTCCATGATCTGATGATCTTTACATAAAAAAAAAGGAACGTGTAAGTTTCATAAACATTTTTTCCCCAAAACCAGTCTTAACTGACTTGTTCTACAGTTTAAGTGTCTGTAGATACTGGGGGGGGGGGACGGGGACACCCTATAGCTAAACATTGATGATTATCATATAAGAAAGATCCTTTAATGCAATCGCCCACTTGAACTAAATACTTTCATTAAAAACAGTGGGACAAAGTGTATCTACTATGTAAATCTACTAAGTCCCAGCTACTCTGAACATCAACATCATGATAGTAAGAACACTTTCTGAAGGTGCATGTAATCCTTGTCAGATCCATTGAGTTGAAGTGTTTCATATGAAAAGAAACTGCAACTTACATTTAATTTTAAATTGAATGAAGATATTTGCTATAGTTAATGGGCTTGTGTGCTTTCCAAGAAACTGAAATTGTATGTTTTAATTAAGTCTTTTGGTTTCTGTGGCTCACCAGCTATAAGCACGGTGGAAATTCTGCCACAGGTTAAATTTTTTTAAAGATTTTTTTTCACTGAGCCAGTTAAAAAACTGTATATGTGTGTGTATATATATATATATAGCAACTTTCAATCATTTTGATATTGAATTTTATTTAAGTTTGTTGCCACTTAGTTTTAAAGTAGGATAGCTGTACCAAAATCAGCTTCCAAGTGCTCTGAAAACATGGACCAGGAACTGCAGTAGTGCTAATTGGCTGTTCATATTCAACACTGAGTGGCACCGTCTCCTCTGCTGATGCTTAAAAGCTATCACTTCTTCTATTCCAATTAGTCAACTTTATAAAATCCAGAACTCGAAGCATCTTATGAAGCCTATTGTCTAATACTACGTTCATTCTAATTATTCCTGTTATTTAATACACTGTAAGTTCTTGGAAGTGAATATGAATTCTAGGAAAATTACAGGGTTTTTGTTTTGCATATAACTCAGTTTTTTAAGAAAAGTATTACCTAGTGGATATTTGGGCATCTCAAAATTGTATCTCATTTCAGAAACCCGGGCAGCTAAGGCTTGTAGACGAATACAGGTAACCGCTGCATAAATTCATTCTGCCTGATGGAATACCCTATCTTTAAAACTGCACAAAAATAAGATATTTCACCTTTTGCGGTAATGAAATCTTAAGCCACAACACATGTAGGATGTATTAAAAGCTGCACTGTTCACTCTATGGTGAATAAAAAAGAAAAGATACGTCAGGTTTTCCATATGGAGGCTCTTTCGGAATTCAGTGATAAAGCTAAGTCAGGAAGAGGTGGAGCAGGAGACCAGTCACACTCATCTGATACTGGGACACTGAGAGAAGTTAACAAAACATGATCGAGTTTATAGAGTTAACCCGTGCAGAGGCCCCAGTGCAGCTGTTCCTGAGCAGCTGCAAGGAGGGCACAGCCAGCAGCAACCTAACTCGCGCAGAGGCTCTATTACAAAGAAATAAACAGCATAAAAAAAGGAGGATTTATCTGGAGTGGCAGATGTGCCTGGCAGATAGCATCTGTGTCTGAACATGGGACTCCTTCCACAGACATCTTAAGGGCCCTTAATGCTGGACTATCTCCTCTCCACAGAACTTAGCCTCCCCATTTTGCAGGAATTTCATTTGTCTCTTCTATCCTGTAGTACTTGGTTATTACAACCTTCCAGACCACTACCACACTGCCACTCTCTAACAGATAACGGTCTCTTAAAAACACCCTTTGGCAGTTTTTATTATGGTTTCCAGAGTAGTTGATCTTTTTTGTCTTTCTTTATTGGAGTATTTTATCTGTTCTCACAACGTTGTTTTGAGCAACCTTCTATGAACTACAAAGACAGAAGAAAGTTCTTCAGTTCTAACCTAATATACCATCTTGAAAAACAGTTGCCATAACCTAAAATCAAATTTTCCTCTCTTTCTTTGAAACCAAAGGAGCATCTGAACTCATTTGTTGATGCGTATTGATCTGTGACAGCAGTTTGCAGAGACTTACTTCTGATGCGGCCTTACACGAACTCCGATTCCCAGAGATGTACAATCTAAACAGAAACAAAGCGTGCAGCTGATGCTGTTAATAGTTTTCTATTATATGGAATTACATTAAGTATAATAATAATAAAATAATAACGAAGATGATGATGATTTAAACAAAAGGTTAAAACAGGAAAAAAAACCCTGCATCTATTTAGTAGGTTGCCAAGAGGCCAGGGGCAGTAAGCAGATTATCATGGCACAAGTGGGATCTGAATGACCAGGTAGCTGCTATGGAGATGATTTACCACAAAGATGGTGCTTACAGTATGAAAGAATAAACAAGTGACAGCGGTTGCCAACATCTGTGGAGCAATAAAAAAGGTCACCTGGCAAGTGAGAGAGGGGCCCACAGGAAGGAGCTAAGTTTTGAAGTGCTCTGAAGACAACATATATTCAGAACTTCTGGAAAAGCAGAGAGTGAGCAACCTCAAAGGATGACTAAAGGAAAATGCGAAGGCCAGTTTCAGAAGCATGAGTATCTCTGTACTCATTCCACGTGTGACAGAAATACACCCTTATAGTTCTTGAGAATTCAATTTTCATTGTTGACTCAACATGCCTAAGAACAGCCTGAGATGTCACACGGGAAAGGAACAGAGAAGTAAGAAAAGAGTATCATATTTAGAACCCTGTGATAAGTCCGATATGATATCGTATATGTGTCGTATGAGCAAATAATGACGGGAGGTGCAGCATTAACCGTAATGGAGTCATCAGGAAGAGGAAAATAAGGGCCAGGCAGATGTGAAAAACAAGGTGTTTTTTTTTTTTTTTAAACAGAGGGAAATGTACCTAAGCATTTATGTCTGGACAGAAGGAACGCTTAAGGAATTACACTGGACCAAGGGGAGGCAATAAGCTATAAAGCTGGGAATGGGCTCACAGCACTCAAAATGTGCAGAATTGAGCAGGAGTAGGCAACAGTTGGATGGCATGAGCCAAAAGTCTTTTTTAAACATTTTTAACTATTGTTATGCTGCTACTAAAGCAAGCTCATAATTGCAAAGGGAATGGGTTTAGAAAACCAAAATCTGAGCCTAATGACGAGGGTGAAATCAGTGGGACCAGGAGGCTGGGCGCCTGCTCTTCCCATGAGTTCGCTTGCCAGGGGTGGCAAACCGATTGCGCCATGCTCCCTCCCGCAGGCCCAGGGACAGGCAGTGCTACTGTAGAAAGAAAAACACACCCCTCTTCCAACTGACCTACTCTTGCTTTTTCATTTGTACTTTAAACATCAAGGACAGGGTTATATTCAATGCTGCTTTATATCAGTTATTCTTGTTATTTAGTCATGGCTTCTTTCACATCATACTGCGCTGAATTAACTACATTATAAAATGGAACCAATATCAATTACAAACATACCACCCGCCAAACTGGTCAATGATTGCACCACAAAGACATGAATGATAGGGTTGGAAGGGGCCTGTTTTTCAGCCCAGCACCCAGTATCAAGCAGGATTTTCTTCTCCACTGCTGTTAAAAGCATTTTATCTGAGCTGTATCATTATACTATAAACAGCAGCAACTCAGCAACTGCATAAGGAAAGTCTATTCTGAAACCTACTTTCCTGCACTGCTGCATTTTTTTTTCCCTTCACATCTAACCTGGGCAATCTAGTTTTACTCTTCTGTATATCCAGCCAACAAGTCTTCTGTTAATCCCTATGGCATGTACATAAGCTAGTAAGCCTAAAAACATGTCATGTTACCCAGACTGCGAGGTAACACACTTCATTCCCTTGCACTTGAGAGTTCGGAGTGTATTCCCCTTGAGGTACAACTAACTGCAGGTATGCCATTTTCCAGAAATACCAATCATCCATTATTTACATTTTTAAGAATTAATCCATAAATAATAATTAGCATGTCACTTTCAAAAAGCACCTTACAAACTGATGAGTAGCTTACAATATACTAAGTCATGGTTTATGCATATATTTAACACTTCTGGCCAAGCTTTTCTGTTTTCTCAATCTTGATCTGAAGCAAACCTGTGCCATCCAGCAAAGCTCTACATAGCACTCATGCGCTATGCAGTACCCTCAGGTTTCAGTCTCTGTAGAAATTAGGAGATCCTGTGGGAACTCTAGAAGACCTGATGAAGGTAGGAGTCTTAGGCCTGTTTAGAGACTTACCTTCTTGGCAACAGCTTTATTAGCTACATATGGTTTATAACGATATTACAGCTTGTGAAAACACATATTCAGAGGTTAGATAATCTAGATGAGAGCTATCTCACATATAGATGATAACAGAGCAAGTAGACAAATCATTTGTCGTCTAAACAAAAATATCTGCAGAGCAAGAGATAGTGCTACAGCTAGATAAAGGTTTGGGGTTTTTTTAAGCCAAATAAAACAATCAGAGCATAGAATGGTCACGCTTGAAACTGTTAACCAACCTGCTCTGCAACTTAGTGCTGCATTATGAATGCAAATGTTGGAAAAAACCCTGACTGCAGCTATGGACTCCGTAATACAACTAAGCAGCACTTCATTTTTTTTTTTTTCTCATTAATTGAAGACCACTTTACACATCTTTTCTAAAATAATCTTTGCCACCAAGTGCTCTTAACTTTTTGTGCAGTGTTATAAGTTTTTCTTAAGTACTTCATGCAAATTTTTATCTAAATAAAACCATGTTCAATTTTTATGACGTGTAAAGAAATTGGCTGTCAGCCAAGTATCAGAACTCTGAAAGTACTTCTGCACTAACACCTTTCCTACTTTGCTGTTTCGCCAGTGAACTTATGATGATTAAAGTTCTTCTAAAGTTTTGAGGCAGCAAAGACTTGATGCCACAGTTTGTAACACAGAGTTATCCACAGCACATACACAATTCTATCCGTGGACCACGTATCAAATAGGAACATAGGCATTTTCTGCCATTTGGGAGTTGCAGTGGTTTTACAATATTCATAATGAATTGTTAAATACAAACCAAGAAGCGCAGACCTTGCCTAAAAAAACCAAACTGCAGTCAGATAGAGTAACTCAGCCCAAACTGAGTAACCATTTTTAGCATTTCTCTGGTACTTATTCCATAAACACCTACTTGATTTTTAATTAAGGGATTTTTCATTGGTGTTTATTTGCTATGGAATAAAGCCTCAGAATCTCTAAATAGAAGACAAATTATTTCAAAAAAGTAAGGCAGCTCTTGGTTTTGGTTGACAGTATCAGTTAAAAACATACTTTGAAGGTAATAACTTTAGTTCATTAGTCTGAGGAGTTTCCATATAAACAACAGAACAACCACAGTACAAAATTCAGTATGGGATAAATTATCAACCTACAGTTCAAAAACTCTTTCAAGAAATGATCAAGAAAATTAAAGGTGTAGAGAATATACACACTCACATCCATTAATTGTGAGTGACACGCAAATGCTCTTGAGAACAATCGTCAACTTTTCAAAAAAGGAAACTGATGGAATCCATAATACCATCACAAAATGAGGCTCACATCATAATGCCTTTTCACAACGCCAAAACAATCTCCAAATTCAAAGTAAATGCTCAGAAACTTTTCTTCCTAGCTTGTATTACAAGCTAGCTCAGCTTCGCAAGCAGGACAAGCACCTGTGCACTTCATAATACATTAATTTTTAAATACTGATTGTTTAGGATGTACGGCCTATAGAAATGAAACCTCAGAGCTACGTATTCTCATCCCAGGTTAAAAATAAATCCCACGCTCTTAAACGAGAGCTGCTGATTGCACTTGCAGGGAATGGAACAGCCTCTCCAATGCCCCCAGAGAACCCGAGCGCAGATGACAATACCATAACAAACCTGTGCGCTCCAGCAGCCCGTATATTTTAAGCAGTAAATCTGAAACCCAGAGACTAAACTGAGCGGGATCCAAGAGCTCGCTCCCCTCCGAGCAGAGCCTCTCACTTCTAGAAGCTGGCTGTAAACAGGGAAAGGGCAGGGCCTGCCGCCTGCCAAGCCAAGCAGAAACTTGTGAGTAACTTACAGAGGAAAAACAAGTGCAGCGCAGGCAGACGGGCAGGGTAGCACGCTGCCTGGGCGCTGGCGAGCGGCGATCACCATGTTTTCAAGGAGAAGCGAGCCAGGGCTTTGCAGCCGGCTGCCTTCCTCAGCAGCGCTGCTTATCAAACGCGTGCGGATCCGGCAGCGCGGAGGAATGTAACGCCTGAATTAAAGGTAAGAGGCTTTACAGCAACGCTGCTGGGGTCGGGGCCGTGGGAAAGGCGGGCTGGAGAGCGAGCGGCGGCTGGCGGGACGCTCCTGTAAGTCCTGGTTTTAATTCTCAATGTGATAAAAGTATAAAAGCTGACAAGACCAGGGGAAGCATTAGGGAAGGCTGAGTCAGCCCGCAGTAAACAAGAGGACTGCAGCGTTCACTTATGCAACAGAGTCAACCTGGGACTGCAAAACTACTTTTGACCGGAGAAGGGGTTAGTTTAGATCGATCGAGTAAAACTGCTGCATCCGAAGCTTCGTAAGGATGTCCCCAGACGTGGCCGGTGGAGACAAAACTGCCTTTAAAATGACAAAAGACGTGGCTGGGTAAGAAGTGCTGAGCTGGGCCTGTACAGCACAGCAAACAGGTTCAGTGCCTTCACAGGTAAGTGACAATTAAAAATGGGCGATTTCTACGTTAGCAGCAAAAACACCTCATCTGGTAATTTAGAAGTCATCAAAAAACGTCTTCAGAAAGTATTTTTATTTTGGATTTTATTTTTGCTCATTTCGGAGGTAAGTTTCGTAATTTCATAAGATTGCTACTTAATACAACGACTTGCCTAAAATTTCTGTCATTAAAATAGAATTGTCTTATTTAACTGCATTTAGAGGATGTAAAGAAGAAGGGGGTAATTACTAAAAACACTTGTGAAACCAGACATCCCCCTACTCTATAAAACATAAAGCGTGGTAGTAAAGACTGCTGATCTTCTGAGACAATATACAGGCAAGTATTCTGTGGCTGATGTAATTCAATCTGGAGTAATCAAAGCTACATGCTTAAGGATAAACCTACATAATGGAATTACGTGATTGTACCCATGCCTGTGCTTAGTCACCCTTGCACTCACTGTAATGCATATATTCGCAATATCTAGTTCCAGTCTGCTGCTTTGGTTGAATCAAGTCATCACAGTTCAATGAGAGGTAATTTTGGTTGCCTTCAACTGTGCAAAAGAGCTTTTCTTTAAAAAAAAAAACAACCCCACACACAAAAAAACCCCACCCCACACCAAAAAAACACACACCTTTCTTAAAAACTTGAAACAACAGATGCTTCCTGAAAATAAACTGGGTTGTTTTCAGTGCTTGAAAATAGTATGAGGATTGAAAGACAACATAAAGATACCATACTTTCTACTCAGATGCAATACGACAGCTAAAGAACTGATTTGAGAAAACAAAGTAAGTTTTTCAACAAAGGTGAAAGAAAGCTTTGAAAACAACAGAACTGCATCTTGTGCTACTGCCACAGAAGCCACTTATCTGAGGAAATCCATCATAGGACAGTGGAATAAAAATTTGTTTGCCTAGCTAAAATTACTGTATTTTTAGCCTGATATCTGGCACGGGCTATGGTATTTAGAAAAAAATGCACACAAAACAACTGCAATGGGAAATAAAAAAATGGAAGTTGACATGATTCTGGATCAAATTCAGTACTATGGCTGAAGTGTCAAAGGATTAGCACTAGAGACGCAACCACGTATCCATATGCTTACAAAACCCATACTGTATAGTTTAGCCGTATGGTTCATAGAGTATATAGCATGTTGTCTAGTAACATTCATTTTAATTGCACAGTGTTTATTGTGGATTTGATTAAATCTTGTTCCCTGTCTGGAAAGAATGCAGGGACATGTACTTGTACTTCCCTATATGTGCTAAATGGGAAGAACACAAAACAACACTGAGTATCTGACAGGATCAGAGTACACGTGACATGGGAAATCACCTGCTGCATAAATTCTACACTGTCCCAGAAACGGGCTGGCACGAATAGCCGCCGTGATTTTAAGGCTGTGAATGTTTTCACTTGTACTTTAGAGATTACTTATTTCTGCATTTTGGAAAGAGACTTTTCACGATTGCTTTGAAGTTCACTGATTTCAGTTAAAATGTTATCTCTTTACTGATGATTAAAGCAAAGATAGCTGGACAACAACTACTGATGCTAGTGTACTTTTTAAAGAATTCAAGCTATTTTGAGAGGAAATGATAGCTAATTCTTGCCTTTTTGGAAAGTCAGGCTGCTCTGATATTAGGTTCCCTAGACTACAGAGGTCCATTGTTTTTTCAGAACTAAACGGTTATAGGCTGGAAGTCTGAATATGAACTGACCTATGAAAAAAAACAAACACACACCTTTCACCTCATTTCCCAGTTTCCTCTAGTCTTTGTCAATTTTCTCAGTGATCCAGTATACATCCACTATGCTGCCTTGGATGTGCCTCCTAAGAAAATATCTTTTCAAGAGAAAGCTTATTTAACACCTTAGCAATAAGATGGAGAATAGAGTTCTCTAAGATTTGTGCTTCAGCTTATATCCTTCAATTCTTCAGCAACTACCCTTATATATTATTAACTATATAAAAGATACTGTTCAATAATTTTAAAAAACATTGTACTAATCTTCATGTATATTACACTGGTACTTAAAGATACACATTTTATGATTTAATTCTGTTGCGCCCTGTATCAACTCATTTGCCACTAATTTCATTTAAATTAAAACTTCAGAACATTTACTAGTCTCATGAAATTTTGAATCACAGATTACTTTCTTCTAGACTAACAAGATCAAAAGGCATTTCAGTCACTGACCTTAAATTGATCAGTTATGTGAAGGGTATAATCTCTATCTTTAAAATGTTTCTTCGTACTACATTGCATTTCACTTACAGTATAATATTTCAACAATACTTTCACTATTTCTCTTTCTACAGAAAAGCTGGTAACCAGCAGAGAAGATACAAAAGCTAAAATCACTATGTGGAGCTGTGAAACCTTAAACAACAGTACCGAGAACAGTGAGGACCAGCATCTCTGCTATGACTTCCACCTTGTGCTTTCCATCTTTTCCCTACTCTACCTCATTATATGTTTCCCAATTGGCCTTTGTTACAATGGCTTGCTGGTCCTCGTTAATCTCTATAACAAAGCTACTATGACTATGCCAGATGTTTACTTTGTCAACATTGCCATTGCTGGTCTCATCATCAACGCTCTGGCACCAATGTACCTTCTAGGTCTTGCCAATACAAAATGGGCCATCTGGAATTCTAACAATGAAGTTTATATTACCTTACTTATTTTATTCAACGTCTCGTCTTTAGTTACTATGTACTCTACTACATTACTCAGTCTGGACTACTACATTGAACGTGCTCTACCTAGAACTTACATGTCAAGTGTGTACAACACCAAACATGTTTGTGGATTCATATGGGGTGGTGCCATGCTTACAAGTTTTTCATCTCTCCTGTTCTACGTCTGCAATCACGTATCCACTAAAATAATTGAATGTTCCAAGATGCAGAACAAAGAAGCAGCAGATGCCATTATGGTCTTTATCGGGTATGTTGTACCAGCTATCGCTGTACTGTATGCACTTATATTAATCTTGCGAATACGCAAAGAGGCTACACCACTGGATCAAGACACCGGACGATTAGATCCATCGGTGCACAGGCTTTTGATTGCCACAGTCTGTACACAGTTCACGTTATGGACACCCTATTATGTTATTCTCTTGGTAAGCACATTTACTAATGCACAAGGAAGAATTTCAGATGACAATTACAGTCGAATATTACATTTTACCAAGATTTTATCAAAATTCTTGGCTTTCTCAAGCAGCTTTGTAATGCCTCTGCTCTACAGATACATTAACAAAAACTTTCCCAACAAATTACGACGCTTGCTTAAAAAGATACACTGTGGGAATCAAGGGTGTTCTCATGAACGCACAGTAGTGCAGCAAGTTATGACGTAGGTATGAAAAAACCCTCTGGTGCTCTGTTACTGCAGTACTTACATACCAGTACTGGGACCGTGATATTGCTGTGTTGGCGCTCAGAGTCATTAATGTGAGAGTCCCAACCAAGAGGCTAGAAGGAGCTTTCCATTACGGTTAAATGAAACAGTCTTAATTTTCAAATAGTTAATTGTTTGCTGAAATCTTGTGAGACTCTGGCCTATGTGCTGTAATACCTGTGACATCTAATACTTTCAGTGCACTGAATTGGTTACAAAGCAGACACTTGTGTCTTCATCATTTTAATACTCCTGTCTGAAGAAATCACTAAGCAGTTTATTGAAGTCTTGACTGAAGACACAGCACCTTGTATTTTGTATAGAAAAAGGTATTGGCTTATTTTCTGTACAAAGAAGTAACAGTGCTATCCTTGATGAAGTAAATAGCATTTTTCAATGAAGATGATATAGATGATCTCTACTAAAGATCATATTATCCAATTATACATGTCCAAGTAGTAAATGTTAATTATAAATTAAATTATTTAATTTCTTTCTCCATCAATGATTCCCCTCTAAAAGAAGCCTAATTTACCATTTTCAGAAATTATTTTCTCACACGAACTAACCTAAGTTTTAATGTTTATGGTAAATCCATTTTTTTCTAGATATAACAATTAACAAAAATGTGTTTTATTTTTCCAGTGCTTTGTTTGCATCCTAAAACATTTCAAGAATTCAGAAATATTTATTAACTAATTCTAAGGGAACTGAGAAATGTTTGTTCCACATATTAATATGAAGGACGCAGTGGTTTACAAAGCTAAATCAAAATTTAACTAGTAAAGAATGTCTGGCTAAGTGTTATGGTCCACATATGTTCATGTAACAAGAGTAATTATCTTAAAAATAAATGTGTTTATGATTAACATTTTGTATTTTCAAGGGATATGTTTGCAACAAATAAATTAAAGTCTCTTTAATCTAGGGCATCACTGGAGGTTTGGAAACCATACAAAATCCCTCAATATGTAGAAGATTTTAAAATTGGAGTAATATATAGGAATCACAGTCAGCATCAGTTCTTTGCTGACCTCTCAGAAATGGAGTGCCTCCCAGTGTCATTCTTGAATACACAATAAAAGTATAGTTTCTGTATTTCACAGTGGGGATGAAGAAATCCAATCCAGATTGCCAAATTTTACTGAGCATATGAAATACATAAGAAACACAAACATGCTGCAGGAAGCAAATTAACAGTTACCCACAACAGCAAACTACGAAACGTTGACCCAGGAACTACCTGTTCCTATGCTGTTGTTGCATTATTAATGATAGAGGAGGCATAGAAGTTAAACTGATATTCTCCCACTGATTTTGGGGTAGCAAGACATCTTTGTCACTCACCCTGCAACACAGCAGAATTATTTTGTGGCTTAATCTGTCACAACACAACTCAAATTCCATATGACTATTAAGTGGCTTTTCAAGCCTCTGGTATAGAAAAACCATGGAGCAAAACCAGAATTGAACCTTTTCCATTGCTTATAGCACAGTCTCATCTGATAATTGGTCCTAATTTGTCAGCATAGAGACATGCTTAAGTTCTAAGTGGGAAGCAGGTGAGGAACAGCCTTTTCAGATCTTTTCCCTTCTCTTCAACATCATTCAAGTAATTTTGTCTCACAGCCATCTTTGCTTATCTTCACCATATACAAGCATCTCTAAGTTATCAACATCCAGGTGGAAGAGACTCCATTAATCTTTACTTTTTTAATAGCTTTTCATATTTTATTGATTTTTTTTAACCCTTAAACTCTATACAGTAAATCATCTATTTCTATGGCTTTTTCTCCACCCAAAAACTATCCAGTGCAACTACATTAATTTACTTCATAGTTTTAGCCTGTTGATGAAACCCACGTAAAGCCTTTCTTTATCATTGTGTCCGATTCACTAATCTGTAGTGCCTCTATACTGACATGATACTGGCTGCTTTGATAAACCATTGGGTTGGTTGGTTGGGTTTTTTTCCCCTGCTTAATTTGAGAGGTTTTCTATGAATTTCTACACATCTTGAGCATTCAAGCTCACTTCCACACAGAATTGCTTAAGAAAGAAAACCTTCTTTACAACTGTCAAGCAAAGAGGCTCCTCTTCATCCCATCTGAGGGAAATCAGGTTTCCTAATGCACCACATTAAATCTCTCATGTAAAATCTGTCAAAGAAATTCCATCCCATTATGCAGGAAAAATTCCATCGAGGAGGAACTGGCTTATCTGGTGTGAATACAGGCTTCCAGAACTGGGACACTGCCAGGACGGTGTGGCTGAACAGGCGGCATTAACTGCAATTTCAACTTCCATGTTGCTTCCTTACTTCTGTTTCCCCCGTCTCCTAACACATCTTACTTTCTGTCTCTAACAGGACTGTCGCATTTATTTCTGTTCCTTTCTCTCCATGTTAAATTCCCAGTTTCAGATCATGGCTCTTTTATCATCTCTCTTTAGCTTCTTCTCCCATCTTTTCCACTTTCCTATCTGAATGTGCTATTCTATTTAATTTTCATTTTGCTCCTCTGTTTCCGTCCATACTTGGTCTTGTACACTTGGCACCATTCACCACTCACATTTACTTCACTAGACTGACTCCTTTACGATGACCCAAATCTCATTCAATGATTTGACATTACAAATGGATTTATGTAGTAAAATGGAAGCTGCTATTTAAGAGATGGAGAAGGAACAAGTTTTTATATAATTTACCCTTGAAATCTCAATTTTTTTTTCTAATCTTTTTTATTGCAGCAGAGTTAAGTACATTTGCATGTATCCTTGATAATATACTATATGTGATGGCAATCATATAGACAAACAACTTTCATAATTTAATGAACAAGACTGATATCCGCTCAACTTTTTTTAAGAGTTAATTTGATGTATTAGTTGCCTCAAAGAATCTGTACCATGGAGCTGCCTGACTGCTATTCTCTTAAGGAAATTCTGAACTTAATTGCAGCACCCTCACATGGTATCTCTTAAAAAGCAGTATCCCAAGAAGTGAGAACTTTTACAAAAAACAGTAGATGAGCAAGTACAGTAAAATACTTCAGGAAATACATGGTATCATACATATGGAAGAACTTTTATAGACAAATCTTTAATATACAAAGTTCTCAAGAATGGGGCCTTTCCATTTCATATACCTGAAGGTTTCTGGTGACTGTAAATAGGGGCTTATCTATTTCACATTTAAATAAATGAGTAAAATACTGTATATATGCAAGATAAAAAAAGCCTACTGATGTAAAAAGACTTTGCAAAGAATTTATTAAATTATTTCTTAAGGTGTATCATGTAAATGTAAAGCTCTGAACAGTAAGGTGTACTGTATGTTTCTGTATGTATATACTGTATATTAGAAAGTAAGCACTAGTTAAGTGCCATTATTAACAGTTATTTTCTCACAGAATTAAATTTAATATTTGAGTTGATCTATGGCTTATAGCCCTCTTGCTGAACCACCAATTAAGTCAAATCAATTAACTAACAAAAATGTTGCTCTCTGCTTCTGCTTAAATTATTAACACAGCTAGCTCAAGACAGGTCCTTGTTGACTAACCTAGTAGAGGTCCTAGTTTCAAAAGTTTTCATTTGAGAATCAAATTGAGTTGGTCTCTGAAGACATAATTTCAGTTAATGAAAGAAAGTGATCAACCCCTAGAAAATTTCTGGTTGTATGAAAATGAAGCGATGTGGCCTTTAATATTATGTCAAAATACTATAGAAATGGACTTTCTGCAAAGCCTCACAAAGGAACTATTGACTTATAATAAATTCCCAATAAAAAGTGTTAAAATGTGTCTGGTCAGTAAGATGTGTCTTTTTTTTGGCCGCCTTGATAAAAAAAAACTATTGTAGACAACGTTAAATCCGTATTGCTTTGCTGAATCAAAACATAACAAATTGCGTGACTTGGATGTCGAATCAGACACGTTGTTATCAGATTTTCCAGGCCATAATTTTGACATCATTAAAATCTCATTATTCATCAGCATGAAGTTAGCTGGGAATGAAAGCAAAGAGACACACACCCCCCCAACTCTTTTCAGCATAAAGAATCCTGCAACTAATACGATGGAGTAACACTGCACCACAGAAATACAAGGCTGGTGATTAATGCATACATCGGCCATGTCCTTGTCACTTCCTCTCCTTTGTGCTGCCACAAATGAGATCTCGGAAATCAGCTCCCTGCAGAAATTCTCTTGGTTCCCAGAAGAACATAATATAATAACCCATACCTTTGGCATCCCCAAGAAAATTTAGCTCTAGGAGTATAATGTACCTCATAATACCTTTATTGCAGTAACCACTGCATATAACCAAAAAAATCACTCGCCATGGAACAGTTAGTTTACCCCACATATATGAAAATATTTTCCTGGTTATACTTTCAAAATTAGTAATTTGTTCCCTTTAAGTTTTCTGTAAAGTGTAGGAAGACAGCAAGTAAAAGCATACTCTATTTAAAATGGTTATTAGTGAATTCCTTAAAGGAAAAAAACAAACAAACAAACTTGGTCCAAGGCACTCCTGAGTGTTAAGTCTCAGTGAGAAATAAGTGAAAGCCGCAACTGTGAAAATGCAAGTTGCAATATTACATCATTTAGTCAAAGCCTAGTACCCGACAAGATGCCCTTACTTCCATACATTGGTTTAAAGAGTATTTTCTGTTACTCTAATTGGAGAGCCAGCATCTCTAAACACAGAGTAGTGATTTTCTGATGCTTCATTCCTCAGAGCTTTAAGATATAACCATCACACATAAAAAGGCTATGTTTCTCATCTGGATTAGTAAAACCCCTTTTATACAACACAGACTTGAAGGATCTTAAGTGAGAACAGAGTGAGTTGATAAGCAGCAAGTTAACAAGTCTACAGGTTTGCAAAGGGTGAACTTCTACATAAATGCAAGTAAAAAGAGTTGATCAGGTACAACCAAGTCAATAGGTTTACACTAGTACAAACCAGGCCAACACGGCATCAGAATCTGCCCTTTTCTGTCAATACAGATTTCACTGAAGACAACCACATTGTGGAGCAGTGACAGAAAATATGCAATTAACTATCATATAATAGGAAAACAGGCCCCAAGCTTGCCAAGAAAATACGACACCACTACCAGAAAACTCAAAGGAAAGTAACACTTTTCTTTTTTAAACTAAGATTCAATTAAATTGTTTTTGTGCTATGTATAAGTACATAGCATGATGTACTTGATGCATAAGTAACGAGCATTTATCATCGCTCATTAAAAATGAAAGCAGTACAGTGCTCAGGCTGGAGACCTTCTCATGAAGGTCTCATGAGCTTTACTGCAGCAGCACAGGACTGGTAAGAGAAAACAAAAGCAGAATCTGGCCAAGTGCTGCTCTCAGTTCTGCTGTTAGCTGAGGACTTTGAGAAGTACTGATTTTTCCTTAAGTTTCTGCAGCTGTGAAGTGCTCAACGCACTGATGAAACCGAAACATGCTCTAAGACTAATTTTTGCAGTTTCTTGGTAAGCAAAACCTTGTGTATTTCTTAACTATCTCATGCACTACTTTTTCCAAGTGAAAGCAATCTAAACATACAAAACCAGCTGTGCAGGCTGCCATGGCAACAAATTTGAAGTGTGAAATGTTTCCTCTGTTGTATTTCCTTTAGCTTTCCATTATATATCAAAACACTTTGACATATGCTGAATACATTCTTTTTCCATCAGGAGAGAAGAGGATTTATTATCTACCTTGTCATTCCACTTTCTTCCCACCAAGTCCTTCCCTTCCAAGCCCTTCCATCCTTGGAAGTCCACGTGATTTCCTTATATTCCTTCCTTCTAAAGAACTGGCACTTTTAATTACATTCACAAGAATGGTCAAAATTATTCACAGTCTGCAGCAGACAGAATCCTTATGTTATTACAAATCATGACAGTAAAAGATTTTTAAAACACCAGATTCTTATCAGAGTAGTTATGAATTAAATATACAAATATATTTAAAAAAAATACTTCCTACCAAAAGTTCTGTAAAACGAACAAAATTTATAACCAGAAAGAGAATCAATTTTATGTAGTTTAAAAGTACTTGATGATGCATTATATGAAAAGATAAATAAGCAGCAGCATAAATACTCCCAACTCAGACCTGGAGAGAAGACTTGTAAGAAAAGAAAGAGAAATAAATTTACAATTAGACACATCCTGCAGGAACTGTACCTGCAAGTATACTGCCCAACAGTAGGAACAATTCTGCTATAAAAATGCAGAGAAGGTGCTCAACTCTGGATAAAGTTAACCTTCAAAAACACAGAATTAATCTCCTAAATTGAAGTAGTTTTATCACAAATCTCACTGATACCAATAGGAAGTTCTATGTATTATTGTGGTGGGTTGACCCTGGCTGGGCGCCAGGTGCCCACCAAGCCGCTCTATCACTCCCCTTCCTCAGCTGGACAGGGAAGAGAAAATACAATGAAAGGCTCGTGGGTCAAGATAAGGACAGGGAGATCACTCAGCAATTACCACCACAGGCAAAACGGACTCAACTTGGGGAAAATTAATTTAATTTATTACCAACCAAATCAGAGTAATGAGAAATAAAACCAAATCTTAAAAACACCTTATCCCCACCCCTCCCTTCTTCCTGGGCTTAACTTCACTCCCAATTTTCTCTACCTCCTCTCGCCCAGCGGCGCAGGGGGACGGGGAACGGGGGTTGTGGTCAGCTCATCACACCTTGTCTCTGCTGCTCCTTCCTCCGCAGGGAGAGGACTCCTCACACTCTTCGCCTGCTCCAGCGTGGGGTCCCTCCCATGGGAGACAGTCCTCCACAAACT
>NW_008824369.1:2284214-2325214 GCF_000699105.1 Pygoscelis adeliae
CCCTCCAATCTTCCCCCCCCCCCCTCCAGGCGCAGTTTGTTGCCCAGGTTCCCCCCCCCCCCCCTTCAAATATGTTATCAGAGAGGTGCTACCACCATCACTGATGGGCTCAGCCTTGGCCAGCAGTGGGTCCATCTTGGAGCCAGCTGGCATTGGCTTTATCAGCCATAGGGGAAGCTTCCAGCAGCTCCTCACAGAAGCCACCCTGTAGCCCCCCCATGACCAAAACCTTGCCATGCAAACCCAATACAGTTACCAATTACAAAATTAATTGAAAAGCCTAATTTTAGCAACAACACTTGCAAATTTAAGCTAAAATTTATCTTGAAGTGCGCAGAATTTCCACAACTGTTTCTTAACTCATCTCCAAAACCTTAAAGGTCATTTTGAAATTAATTCTGGTATTAGGTTACAAAAGCTGTTTTAGAAACTCCATCTGGTGGTCACTAGCAGAATACTCTTGCAGTTCCCAAAAGCGGTAAGATCAGTAAAACTGATTAAAGGATTTAAGTTAATCATTAGGAAAAAAAAAAATAAAAATCAGTCCCAGTTTCTGGGTCAACACAGATTTGTACTAGCTGGCCCTGTCTGCAGGCAGTAAGGGTATTCCTGCAAGTATTTGTAAGAAGAAACAAAATTAACCATAACTTCTACAACAAGCTGCTGCTGCGAGGATGAGGCAGGTAAGAGAAAATTCTGTTGGAAGAAACACATCTCAACAATGGTTAATTTTGGTTTTGAACCTAACAGAAGGATATTTAACCAGGCTATTAGGTCTGATTATTCACAAGAAATAAATATTTATAGAAAAGCATATGTTTCTTGTATTGTTTTATGAAACATCTGGTACTAGTCATTGTGGTTGACAAGATGCTCAAAGATCAAAGGAAGTGCCATTCCCATTCAGCTCCAGAGCACTGTAATTCTTTCTAATTAAGTTATGGTTTCACTAGTTCACAATCAAATAGATTTCATACTTAATTAATACAGAAGTTTCTGAAATTTTTCAGGTCAGCCTATGTGCAATTAAATAATCATTCTAGCACCTGCAATGCTATGCAGAGACCAGCTCTCTCATAAAACTTGCCATTAGAAAAAGCTTTTTTCCACCCTTTAATAGAAGTAGAGTATTATTTGGAAATACAGGCAATTTTTGAGCTCTCATAGCTGAGTTACATAGATGATCTACCTGTTCTGAGGAATTTATTTTGTGATTGATAGAAACATTATTGTATAGCAATAATAATAAAATACTGTTTATAAAACAACTTACATTACAAACAATGCCCAAATAAGCCAATATAAAATCACTAATAGTGAATCATGGGCAAGCAACCCTGAGATGCAAAGGCAGCGATCACACAGCACAGAGCATGGCTGTTCTAGAGCAAAAGGAAGAAATGTTGATTTACAATCAGCCTCTGAGGCATAGGTAATTATTAATACCAGTACTTATGTATACACATCTCCAACTTGTGCTTTTTTTAACCCTATCCAAGCAGAGACTTCCAAGCAGAGGCCGTAAGACTATCAAGTTTTACAAATTCACATAGCTCCATGTACCTTATAAATCAGCATAAGCATCTGAATTCCACTTTAAAAAAAACCCACACTCAAAAAACCCTCCCAAAACCAAACATGCAGGGAATATAATATAATAAAGACATACAAGTTTTTTTTATTCTAAAATTCATTCATAAACAAGATTCCTTTAACTTTCTTCAAGCCAGCAATTCTTGGTTTTGTGTACAACTTCCCTGCTTTCTCCCCCCCCACGGCTTTTTATGTCAAAGGCCTAACGTTCCATGGTCTTTTAATCAAGGATACAAATTTGCTTGCTGTCAAGTAAAAAAAGACTAAAAATACATAAAATTAAATGCAAGGCCTTTCACAAGAACAGTTTTACAGAGTGAGTAGCAACTGTGCATCAAAATAACAAAAGCCGTAGAATAGATGCTTTTCTCAAAAAAAAATTTTTCCAGGAATCTTGAGTTATTGCATTAATACAAGTAGCCTTAAGGTGCTAAAATGCCAAGAAAAGTTTCCAATATGTAAGCTCATCCCTTGAATAGTGTCAAAGCAATCTTTGACTAACTCTGTGGCTAATATCCCACACAAGTTATTTTTGTTACATAACAACACTAGAGGAAAAATTAAGATGGAAATACATAGTAGTTTATGAAAAATATCATTGAAAAAAATTGTAGAATATGTCACAATTCAAAATCCCAGTAACACAGCAATTGCTTTTCATCATAATACACTGGGGAACAGGCAATAACAGCCATTTAATATGCCAAAACAATCCTATCATACTACACAGGGACAGTTTTCTTAATAACATTACACCAAAAAGACAAGAAAAGATACAGTTAATCGAGAGCAGAAGACAACAGCATAGTCTAAAAACAGACTTCAGGCTTTCATGCAGGATTAGCTCCCTAACAATAATCATTACCCTAGAGCAATCCAGTCCAATCCTTAGACTAACTGCAAGCTTAGTGCAGCCTTTGGTCTCTGTCCTGGATGACTGTGGCTATTTGATGCTGCACCAAGCAAACAAGAGCTCTACCGCTCAACTGAGTGTTGCGACTCTGCAATGATTCAGAAGGAAGGTGAGCATGACAGAATCACCATCTCCATAGTACTTTACTAGATGGATCTGCTTCAAGCCAGAGAATAGGACGACTGAAATCTCCATGGTTTCAGCATCTCACAAGCCAGAAGCATTGAACGGTGTTTGTTAGAGAAGATGGAGAAGTTTCTCTCATCTGGCATACATGTATATAAGAGAAAGAGACCTCACTTCAAATTAAACCTACTGACAGGGATCTGTACTCTGATAAACAGAGCAGTAATACGGGTCAATTAAGAGAAATTATTGGGTTTGGTCAAAAGAAAAGTGGCTCACATCTGCTTTCTTTATAATAACATCTGTCACTCAGTACTGGATATCTTTATTTTGCAATAGGAACAATAAGATGTGTTAAAAAATAAACAGGAGTTTTGCCCACCACAGCACACTGTAGGTGGCTAGTGGAATTGCATGTGTTATCAGCCAATCCTTAAATATTGTCACAGCATCTCACAATGTTTAAACTTCTGCAACTTCTACCTTTCCTGCCTCCGCCCTATCCAGAACATCATTATCATACATCAACCTTTTCCATTGAGAGCATGTATACTAATACATACTAATCACGAAGAAATCATAAATCCATGAATCACTTATAAAAATAATAGGAAAATTATGCATCATCCCAAACAGTCACCTAACCACCATTTTTTGCAGTTTTATGAAACGTTTATACAACTAAACACTAGTCTGTTTGCCACTGTTCTCATGTGACTTGCACCCTGTGATCATTTAAGCAAATTAAACTGTTTTATTGTTTAAGGAAAGACACAGCTGGTCACACAACAGCATTATCTTGCTTTTCTTTTAGTAATGCATTAACTGTGACAATAACAGCACAGTGAGCTGCTGCCAAAACCACACCCTATAGCTGTTAAGATACCTCCGACTAAGTTTTGTCCATTTCCATAGACGAGGCAGAATTGCAGCTATCAAGATGGGAATCAGCGTGACCTAAACAGAGTAAGAATAGAGTTGGGAAACCTTGATTTTGTAACCTCTGGCTTTCAATTTATTCCATCAACTCGGAAGAATAAATTTCTCAGTAGCCAAGTTTCTTCACCTGTAAAATGGTGATGCTTCCTGATGTGATTCTCTGAATCTATGTACACATTCTGAAATTGTAAAGTTCTACTTTCTCCCGATTCGAAGTACGATAAATGTTCTTGCCCTCTAAATACCACTGAACAATGAGGTCTAATACAGGTTTCAGTCAAAGTATGTGTGCTGGTTTTGGCTGGGATAGAGTTAATTTTCTTCATCGTAGCTAGTATGGGGCTGTGTTTTGGATTTGTGCTGGAAACAGTGCTGATAATAACCCAGGGGTGTTTCAGTCACTGCTGAGCAGTGCTGACACAGAGTCAAGGCCTTTTCTGCTTCTCACCCCACCCCACCAGCGAGTGCTGGGGGTGCACAAGAAGCTGGGAGGGGACACGGCCGGGACAGCTGACCCCAACTGACCACAGGGATATTCCACACCATATGGCGTCACGCTCAGCATACAAAGCTGGGGAAGAAGGAAGGGGGGGGACGTTCGGAGTGATGGCGTTTGTCTTCCCAGGTAACCGTTACGCGTGGTGGAGCCCTGCTTTCCTGGCGATGGCTGGACACCTGCCTGCCGATGGGAAGGAGCGAATGAATTCCTTGTTTTGCTTTGCTTGCGTGTGCAGCTTTTGCTTTCCCTATTGAACTGTCTTTATCTCAGCCCATGAGTTTTCTCACTTTTACGCTTCCGATTCTCTCCCCCACCCCACCGGGGGGAAGTGAGCGAGCGGCTGGGTGGGGCTCAGTTGCTGGCTGGGGTTAAACCACAACAATATGAAATAATGTTTGTAAACGTGATGTTTGAAGATGGGAGCTTTCTCTTAGAATATTTTTTCTTTTTGAAGATGGGAGGCATAAGAAATAGCTTTTTCTTTTTGCTTTTCTGGTTCTATTTATATAATTTTTCTCATTAGAGGGTAAGTTCCCTTGGAGCTCTGCTTTACTACACCTTGCATTGTCAGAAAAGCGATTACTGAATAACAGGAAATGTAGTCTTAACACTGCTGTGTTAGGGCTTATCTTCACTTGAGTTACTCCTTGCTCACTGATTGCTAATTAACTCAGAATAATTTAAACCTTTTTAAAGAGTGGTTTGAATATTCCTTAAACTTTTGGTGCAGTCATTAATTTGTCTTTATTTTACTAACAATCACAAAGGGCACAGCCAGATATCCTTGTGTACATCCACCCAATGCAACTTCAAAAAAAAGTACAAAATGCAGCTGTTTGCTGGTGGCCCTCAGCCAAGAAATAATTTCACTCCCTCCCTGCCCCCCAGCAGAGCCATGATTATCAATCACATGCCTATTCAGATCACTTCAGTGGAAAGTACAGCAACAAACCGATGCCATAACTGTTTAGCATTGCCTCATGTGCACACGTGATCCATTCTGGAAGCTAAAAAGTCAAGTTAGTATCTACCAGTTTATGACCAAATACTCTCTGAAATTTTACTGCAATTTCAAAGACAATAATTTGACTATGCTTACGTAGTTTAGTGTGCTCTCTGCACAGCCCTAAGCCCTAGAAAGAATAAGGTGACACTTCAAATTTGCATCTTTCATGGAAAATCAACAGTAAAAAAGAAAAATTCACCTGACTTGCATACAATTACAATGCATATTTTTTCTTTACCATTCTTAACTACGAGAAGTTAATACCAACAAAATAAACCTGGATTTGGGTACACCTCAAAAGCAAATGCTATATACAAAACACCTACACTACACTGCCAGCTTTATTCAGGTTTTTCAGTAAAAGTTTGGAGGAAATACTGTAAATAAAAGGGAAACCATCTACCTAGTCCAACAAACTACTGTGCTAAGATGATCAAAACCAGTATGGAAGATTAAAAGTCAGTATGGGAATTAGAATATTCTGAATAACATGTGTAAGCTCATTGAAAACCACATTTCACAGAGCCACCAAACTACTGAAGAGCTGTTTTGGAGCACAGCTACTTCACAAAGAACATGAACCTTCAACCTGAAAGCTGAAATGTCTCTGGGCCACTGCTGCAACCCAAGACCCTCCATGCACATCTCTAGTTTCAAATAAGTATTTGGACCGGTAGTGCTAACCTTCAGGTGGAAATGTAGACCTAGTGTTGAAATATTTTTTCCAGGTAACCCACAAGTCCAATTTTGAAATCAAGACTCGTACAGATTTGTCTCTCTTCATTTCTTTGAAGTGTTTTGGCTCTTTCCACATGTTTTTCAGTAAAGCTTGTTAAAGTGCAACAAGTAAGATGCCATGAAAACAGAGCGTGCTGATCAAACACCGGTCACAAATTATCTTCTGAACCTACGAAAGCCACTGCAGATTATTAAAAGATCACAATAAAAATGTTCTTCCCCATGTGCTGGCATGAGAAAACAGGATGTTACCAGTACATCCCAGACAGAAAGGCTGCATGCACTAAAAAAAAAAAAAAAAAAAAAACAATGGGCCAACCCTTTCTTGCTCATTTATATCTGAGGTTTTAAGAACACTATTCAACATAGTCACTAAGATGACTGATGCTGAGCCAGACCCAAAACATACTACAGACTCAAAATCCTGTTTTTTAACACCTCATGGTCATTGCAGAGCATCTGGAAAAATAATTTATTGTATGTGTACAATACTGGGAGTGTTCCAAGAGCCAGGACCCATGGAAAAATAGAAATACACCCTATTCTTAAGAAGGGATCTTAATATTTTTGACATTCACTATTTTTGTGTTGAGTTTTTGTCTTGTTAAGCAAAGGGCCTTGCTTGGTATTTATTCAACAGGCTTTTCCTTTTCTAGACCTCTAGCACTTAAAACAGCACACTAGAAAAAATGTAATTGCAAAGGCTGGCCAATACGCGTAGGATTACTTCATGAACAGGAAAAAAATAATCCACTGGATGGCCTCACATACTTAGAAAAGGCAGAGACAAACACTACTTTTCTGTTCTAAAATATCTCACTGCAGAGGATAATTTGAACTTTAGAGTCACATGATGAAACCATAGGTTTGCTAAACATGCAACGTGTATGGTTTGAATGACTTGGTTCAAGTTCCCGTTTCCTTTACAGAACTGTATGTTTTTGTAGAGGCAGCGAGCATCTGGATTTTTCATCGTGATGTACAGCAGCTAAAGAAGTTATTGTAATATATATTTACACCCTGCTTTCTACATAAATAAAAAGGGCTATATGCTCCAAACAATAATTATATTTCATCTGACTATTCACAGTGAAAGTCTCAGCCCGTTGTATCTGTGGAGCATTTTCTTGAAAAGGTAAGTGCTTTATATTACTTTAAATATGCAACTTTTTGTTTATCACAAGAGGTTCAAGTTTTGAAGCTAAGGTTATAATTTAAAGTTTTTAGTTTTCCCTTCTTTAACAATATTTGAACTACACAAAGTAAAATACTGTATCTGGGAAACATCCTCAGAAAGCTGAAGTTTGTAATAAAGCTGAGCATTAAATACAGTAAATGTGAAGACTGTTTTCCGGTAAGTACTTAACTCCCATTGAACTGATGACAGCTAGATGATGAAATACTGTTCAGTGGTCTGGACAAAAGACTCCAACCATTGCCTAAGAGCAGTTTTTTAAAGGATGGACATTGTTGGATGCTCCTAACCATACTGCAGGAATTGTATAGGACAGGAAACACGTCAGCAATGCTGCTTGGTGATTATGTTCAGTTACTGCTGATTCATTTATATTCTGGAAAAGTAAAAATAAAAGCTTTCGGTTTCTCAGAAACTGATAATTTTTCAGAAGTTAAGGGTAGGATTTCTTAAGTCTTTACAACCTCAAATAGTTGGCCAAGTGTAGGAATTTTGACGTTACAAGAAAGATGAATATAGTATTTTACATTTCAGTCTTTCATATACTGCAAGCTGCCCCCATCTTTTAACTTGGCAGACGTAGTACAAACAGAAAGGACAAATTCACCCCCCAAATTATGTGCAGTGTTTTCACGGGTCGATGCAGGACATGCCCACCAAGAGCCGAGTTTCACGAGGAATATTATGCGTATTGCTTTATGACTGGATGAAAGAATATTTTCCTTCTAAAGGCTGGTGACAGAATGTAGAAAGATTGCCCTGCCAAACCTTTTATAGAGGAAGAGTTCTGGCTGCCAGTGAGAAACTCCCCGTTTTAGGAGGTCTTCTTTCTAGACTTTAAATAAACAAAAGTTTCCTTGAAACCAGGCACTCCGTTTGCAAGAGTTAACCATCAAAGTGGGGACGGAGGACCAAAACCAATGAAATCCTAGAGACTAGGTCCTCTCAGTACTGAAAGTAGTCTTTTCACAACTTGCTATTTTTAAACTGCCTTCTGAACACTATGCTCATTTGCTCAGCTCTGTCTGTTGAAAGTGAAGGATAATTTATTCGCTGTGCTTCAGGAAGTAAAAATCAAGTATATTTGCTTAAACTGCTGACACAAAAAGCAGAGTGGATGATGGTGGGGAAACAGGGCCAGAAAGAGAAAGGAAAAAAAAACCAACCGAGAAAAAAGTGAGGCCACATGAAGTTAAGGAAGGATTCACAACATGTGAATGATGGTCAATGAGGGGGAGCAGAGGTAAAGAAGGGTCAAAATATTGGAGCATGACAATACAGGGAAAGATAATACAAGTAGCATATTGCAAATTTCCCCTCATTAATTAGTGTCAGGAGAAACAGGAATAGGCCTGGGTTCTGCCATAGCTTCAATATATGTGAGCTTTGACATGCTATATATTACTGTCAGTTACCAGTGAGTAAATAGAAATAACAAAGTTAGTTTACATCATAGTATGTTGTGAGGAAAAAAAGTTCATTCAGGTCTTGAGGTGTTTGCACTCTAAGCTGACAGATTCCACTAAAAGAGTAAAGGACTCGGGGACACGACCAAGCAGAGCATAAACATTACATGTGTTCTGAAATAAAATATATGTCTCTGCAGTGAATCCAAGAACCAGACAAGAACTGAGGGAATACCAGATTTTCTCACAGCAGAGGAAAATTACATAATAAGTTCCTTTTTTTTGTTTGTTTGTTTTATAATGGAAACTCAAAGTATTTTGACAAAAAAAATGTGGTCGGCTGCATGGAGATTCTGATATAAAAGATGTGAGAAATAAACCACCCTCCAGTGCTCTGCTGCTCCCATGGAACATATCTTTTTACTTTAAATTAAATTCGTATTACCAAAAGTCTATAAAAATTTGCAAATATGTTCATCTTACTACAGCAAATGTTGTGAGCTCCTTCATCCCATTATTATTCTAAGCACATATTTACTTTAGTGCAAGGAATGAACTTAATGCTTTGGGAATGTTTTAAACCTATAAAGCTTACAATTTCTAGGAGTTGCTTTACATGATAGATGAGCACCTTACAGTCATAAGACTCTCTAAAGCTATCCATACTGATGTAAACAAATGTATAGAGAGGTTATGCCATCTGTGACTATATTTAATCAATCAGCTGCAGAGGCTGCAAAGGAGTCAGACTTTTCTGACAGGGTCCAATTTATACTCTCAGCTAGAAAACCATAACGCAGCGACTTCATGAGGTGATGAGCAATACATCTTGTAAAGCACTATATATCCTCAAATTTCACTGAAATAGTTATGAAGAGACAAAGTCTTGCAAAAAAAAAAATTCGATTGTAGGATAAGGTTATAAGGCAGAAATATGTATCTAGGCGTGACCATGTTAGAGAGAAGAATGTACATGTATTAGCTTGTCTGAAGTATTAGCCATATTTGATCGCAGTCACCTGCACTCAACCTTTCCTACCACAATCTGAACTCAAAATTGCCATTCGCTCTCTTTCAAATACTTAGTGAGACACCAGAACCAAATAAGAAAATAGTCCAACATTATCGTGATTTTTTTTGAAAGCAGAATAAAAACTTCTAGCAATAATTTAAGGGGGGGAAAAAATGTCTACAGTGTTAACTTTAGTCTTACTCACCAAACCAAAAATATTTCAGAATAAGCTACAAACTGCTAGCAGATATTTTTTCTTCTGTGATGAACAATTTATTGAATTTAAGCAAGCATTATGCTGATACTGACTAACCATAGCAAAGCTGCAAACAGCTTGTTGTTTTGGTAAAATTTTGTTTGTGTGCGTAATCATAAGGCGATTTTCTGGAAGTTCCCTTTGAAACAGCACACTCGGACATTTTTCCTTAAGTCAGAATTTTAATACTTACACAGATTATAGTTATACACATACAGTTGCACTGTTATTTCCCCCCAAGTGAGTATTTTAATTCTAGGTTGAATAGATTACTTTTGTTTAGTTTAAATCCCTCCCCAGATGAGGTAAGTTAAAAGACGCACACTTATGTTAAAATAACAATGTCTAGGTGGAGAGTACGAGTAATATTAACATCATTGTTATTATTTAACAGTAATGTTAAATAATGGTCTGTGGTTATAAATGAGAGTTGCAATCCAACTGAAACTATTTCAGGCATTCATCTTGACACCTATAACAAATGAGGCCTAAACACATCAATAGCCTCTCTGTAATACTGTGCTGGTCCGTCATTAAAATACATGCAAACTGGTGGATACAGAAAGAGAAACCAAGATGAAGCACTTCCTTACACAGTAAGTTGCAACTACTGGAATGTGCTTAATTAAGTCTAATGTTCCTTACTTTGTCTTAAACCCCCAAAGAGTAGCTAAATAAAATAAAAAATACCTTGCTATGGTCAAAGATTAACCCAGTAGCAGTACCAAGGGCAGATCCTGAGCAAATTTAACCAAGTTTTGGCATCTTGTTTTCCTGTAATTTGATGTAAGGCCATACGATTTCCTGTGAAACCCAAAACTATGTCCTTTGTTTCCTTTGCAATTATACTACCATAAGAGTTGAACGTTGCTAAGCTATTCTGAGATTCTCTGCAAGCACAGTGAGTGTGGTTAGTTGGCCCATGGTATAAAAGTTGTTGAGAAGATAATGGAAACCCTCACAGTGCCAGAACTAAATTCAGATGTTCAATCTTGCAAAAGGCCTGACGGGACTAGAAGGTCGTCTCACTGGAGACTCTGGTGAAAGAGCTTCTCAAAATGGAAATATTTCTTAACCTCCTGAAACCACTGTGTGGGATGATAACAACAAGCTTTCTGCAGATGCTCAAGCGGTTCCACATTCTCTCTCTACCCGTCGAAGTACCTATCCTTCCCCAGATTAAGCTTCAAATCTCTCTTCCAATAGAAGGTCAAAATTTGACTTCACTGTTTCCTTCATTCTTGACATTTCTCCTGAGTATTTAAGGAGAGATGAATTGTAGAAGTTAGAATTTCATGGTCTTGAGATTTCTAGGAAATAAAGAGACATCAAAGCAGCAGAAGGAAGCCAGAAGAAGCAAGTCTGTCAAGCTCCATGGTTGCAGCTGACTGAATAGCACAGTAGATCACTTACAGCCATAGAGCCACAGGGAAGTAGCAGCTACTTGACTAATGAGAAATTTTCTAGATTTTTTCCCCCCCAATGCTTCAGTATTAAGCATGGCACATAATTTAGAAATCAGACTGATCAGCTATATTTCAAAAAAGAGATACTTTGAAATTAAAATCTAGAAGGGGGAAATCACTAGTATGAAGAAATACAAAAGGCCAACCAGTTGACTAGAGTTGTGAGGTTTTGTGTGGGTGGTTTGGGTTTTTTTTCTTTTTAATTATTCTCACTCTTCAGTTTGAGCACTTTAGTACAACTTGAGTCCTTCTTAGTGGTTCATATTAAAAATTAGCTGAACAGAAACAAAAGCTCTACTACAAGCATTTAAGATACATTTCCTCAATTAACAAGACATATTTCCTCCCAACACCTATCATCGTTGAAAAGATTTTCACTCCATTTTTCTTAAGATTGTTCCTATTTAACAATCTGTTTTTAAGCTTCAAAATTATATTGACTCTTAACTTGCTTCAGAGACTTCTGCCAGTTTTGCCCATCAATGCTTTCCTACACGGTGTACTCCAGCTCAGAGCTTAGACCACAGCCAGAGTCCGGCCAGCCAACTTTCCCCTCCTGCAAGTGTACCTGTAACAAAAACTTCCATGGGTGCATCAGTCCTTCCTGTAGTAGAACCTCTCCAAAAATAGCCTTTTCTAGTAAGGAAGAAACTGTCTCTAAAAGGGGACAAAGAACACTGCTGAATCAAAACATAACTCCATGGGTTTATATAAATGAAATTATAATTATATAAGATTATATACACACTTAATCAAAGCCGCTTTGATAAGTCAACTTTTCTTATTAAAACCAGTATTAGAATTCCAATTTTCAGGAGAGATTAGAAATATCAGAAATATGAAGTAGTGTCAGAGGTAACCACCATAAATGAACTGTCAAGCAGTATTAAGACACTGACTTATCTATAATGAACACTGCTTAAAAACATTAATGTATCTGTATGAACTTTTACCAATTTAAAGTTACTTTCACATTAAGAGTTAACATCAATAGAGTCTCTTTATGGAAAATGCATTATGTACAACTAAGTATATCACTCTTGTTACTAATATGACTGTACAGAAACTTCTATAAGGAGAACTCCACTGTCTTGTCTTTGCCTGATACACTATGTACACTGCTTGTACAGACCAGCTTTGCATACAACAGAACAAAGTAAAACCACCAAACTCTAATCTAACACAAAATTTAAATCCTTGTGAATAAAGGACTTTGTTCTTCCAGAAAACAACATTCTACACTGTAAAAATGCCTACTTGTTTAACTTTTTCCTGTACTAAGGACCATGCTTAATCAGACATTCAAAATTCATTAGGAATAATGAGTTCATTATCTTATGTTTAAAAATATTTATCCTTTGTAACTAAGAGTATGCTATTTTCTGCATCAATCAGTACAAGGTACACAGAAATTTTCTTTTAGAAATAGAGTTAATTATGCTTTTAGATGGTCTATAAAATTTATATAACCGTATCTATTACACTCAGTTTTTCTTGAGTACATATTATGTTCTCCTACAAGGCTTTTTGGCTTAAAAAAGGATCCTCCAGACATTTGTATGGTAGCAGAATTATTATATCAACATAGCATAGAGTCATTACAGCTAACAGCCTATCCATATTACTCTTAAAATTCCCCTATTTTCAGAAATTTATAACTCAGCTGTAAAAAAATGTTCCTTGCTAAAACTTTCTCAATAGGCTTACAATGCACCGGTAATAATTTTCTCAAATTCGAGCATGCAGAAAAGCATTATTTTTTGCCGTTTTATGCAACAGCTACATCTAAAAATGACAGCATTATTCATGCATAAAGATGTTTTAGTATGAAAGCAGTTTGTTCATAACAGTTCTTAAACATTCACATTAATTTTATATGGGCTCCTCAGTACAGACTGCAGTTATGAAAGGCTTTTTTCATAACAGAAAGGAAGCAAAACTAAAACAAAGAAAGGAATGCAACTGTTGCCTCATATTGTCATTATCTTTGCATTTTCCTCAGCATGCGATGTGAGCTCAAGACTGTCAGCTGGGTTCAAATTATGCAAAATTCCCACCCTTGCGACAGTACAGTGAAGCTATTTTGTGGCTGTAGCTGCAACCCACACACTGGAGTTGCCCTGCATACTGCCTTATCCTTTTTTGGCAAGAGAGTGAGGAAAAGCAGCTCCACCTAATAACAGAGCCAACCCCTTCCCCACCCGCTGAACAGCCAACTCTCCCATTTATTCTACGGGCGACATGAGCGTGCTGAATCCTGGCTGTTGTCTACAAAGCTGAGCTGCAGTGAAGTCCTGTCTGCATCAAGTGAGGAAAAGGGAGGGGATACTGGTTAGAGCAGGAACCAGATGAAAAAAATTAAAAGCCAGATTTCTGTGGCTAAAGATATTATGCAAGTTAGCTTGAAATTAACATAAGAATAGTCACCCCAAAAAATCACTACATTTGTTCTGAACAAATGGTTCATACTCCTGACTGCACTTAATATTTAACACACAAATTAGAGACATTACAAACTGTACTCTAAAACCTGTTTCACCTTCCTTTTCCATTTCAGTTTCAAACTCCATTGAACAGGAAATAAGCACGGTACGGAAGGAAGGATGACTTCTCACAACATGACATGGATCAGCTACCCAAGCAAGAGCTTGTCTTTCATCTCCCCAGAAGAAATCGAAGCCTTCATAGCTTCTCAAAACATCATATCAAGACTTATGCACTGTTACATCGCCTTTTTTGTACCAACAGGATTAATAGCTGGCATATGTATTTTGATCATTTTCATAAAGAATTATTTGCAGTACAGAGTCATAGAAAACTTAGACTTACTTCTTCTACACTTCACCATCAGCAACATTGTAATGATTTTTTTATCATTTACTGTCATTACTAGACCTGACTATTTAGAAGCAACCCACCTCACATGTAACATACTGTCATTTTTTTTCAACTTCAGTTATTTCAATTCTCAGTATGTTTTGATTTTGATGCTTCTCATACTATTACTCAAGAGATTTCCACCAAGGACTGCTCTCAGAGCAACCCAAAGACCCATATTGTGTGTTGGATTTGTACTTATATATGCCTTCTGTTTGTCACTGACCGAGGCATTACTGGTTGGCACAGATAACTATCTCTTGGAAACAGCCTGCCAGTTAGATCCATTATTTGCATGGCCTGAATATGAGATCATTAAATTCACCTTTGGATTTGGAATCCCATCATTTCTTCAGATACTCTGTTTTACTATTCTCTTCGCTAAAGCAGCACCTGCTGAAGCACCAGCCTTACAGCAGCACTTTCGTACCTACCCTGCTGCATACATTATAAGCATATCAATATTTATATGCCGTCTATTTTATAACATTATGATTCTCTTCAGGACAACATTCAAATTACAGAAGAGCATCGGAACTCCAAAGAATGAGCTTGTGATGAATATTGCAGAAATAGTGTTGTTCTGCGAGAGCTGTGCTAGTTTGGTATTTATACTTTGTTTTCATAAACCATGCAAGGATGAAATTCTGGAAGTCATACAGAACTGCCGAAGGGAAAACACTGCCAACAATCACCTTGAAATACCAGCAACAACTACGACCCATGAAAGTGGGTCTCAGTAATATTTGCTGTTCTGAAGAATTGTCAATCCACTTTAGTTTTTAGTTTGTGGGTTTTGGTTTGGTTTTTTACTTCTCCAAAAAAAGGGTAATTGTTCCTTCTTTAGAACCCAAACTTGGACTATCTTACAACTAGCAGTACTGGAAGAAGAAGAAAAAAAAAAGACATTTAGTTCTAGTATTTGCAGTGATCTATGAGAAAACATGCAGGGTCTGGGGTTGTTTGGTTTTTTCCCATATATATATATATTTATTTAAATTGCCTGTTTTCTGCAAGTGTTACTTCAAAGCCAAGTAGAAAGAAAAGTACTGTTGCCATAGAAGTGTGCTTTTGTAATAACATCAATGCCCCAGCAAAGATCCAAACAAAAACATAGCAGAAAGCAACTTTGAACAGAGGTAAAAATCTGCAGCCAAAGCATTTTCTCAGGTGTGCTTCGTCTTTTGACCTCTTACCCTACAAACTACTTACTTTTATAACATTGGTAAACTCCAATAGCAGCAGCAGTGAAGTACGGCTTAAGAATCTATTATAATCCTGAAATAGTATGTGATACTGTAAGTGTACTGTAACGCTTGTTTATATTTTATATGCGCGCACACACACACACAAACTGAGCATTTCTTCCCTTTTTCCATTTTCCTCTTACACTTTTGTTGGAACCCTTAAGGTTTTTGTCTGAATTCTTGTGCCAAAAAAAAAAAATATCAAATTAATGGAAACGCTGGTCCATAAAGAAAAGCTTTAGGTCCTTTGTGAGGCACTGAACTGGAAAGATCAACAGGATGGCTAATTAAAACTTTGTGCAAGAATGAAAGCTTTTTGTTAATGTACTCTCAGCTTCAACTTTGCATTAAGACTTACAGCAATTATTGATTTAAGCCATTCTTGATGAGTTCATTCAGAAGTATGAAGTCGCATGCCTTGGAAGAGTCACATTCAATAATATACTAACTAAAAAAAAAAAAAGAGAGAGAGAAAAGCCAGCCCAGAACAGTATAACCGAGGTGTGTTTTTAAAAAGGTAAACAAAAGCAGAGCCCCAGTTCCAAACTGAAATCAGGGCTCTGCTGGAGACAAGATAGGAGCATTATACATTTAGAGAATTCATGGGTAAATGGTGCAAAATGGGGAAAAAAATCTGAATCAGAGAATAAAACAGCTGTGATACAGGAGTTCAGATGTTGCCCTGCAGAATCAGTAGCCAACGCAGGCTGAGATGTAGGTGCAAAGTTTTAAATGCTTGCTTTGAGCACATTGTTACTCTAACTGAATTTGGCCAGGAGCCATCTTAGACATTTGGCTACGGTTTCAGCTTTTCCTCTCATAAAGGTGGAGAGAACGGAAACAACAGGGAAGGCACAAAATTGTACTAGGTCTTGGATAAAGAGGTAGACTTAGATTGCAGTTATAAAAACACAGTGATGTGATGAGGAAGGCTCAAGTGACCTGAAGGGTTCTGAGAAAATCCACTTTGATGTTTAAATATGTGCCTTTGCATGACACCCAGATACTAACGGAACTGACAGATATTTTTTTTTTTGCGGTTGCATGCTTTGGAAGGTCTTCCTGACGGGGTCCAGATTTGCATGGAGAGCTGGTGCAAATCAGCATGGGCTGCCTAAGACAAAGAAAAGTGAGCACTGTTTGATCAAGAGAAACATCTTCCACAAAACAGCCAAGTGCATAAATGAAAGAATAAAGGACGTTTGTTCAATAATAATACAGTATATAGATCTAGTATCTAGATATACGGATCTAGTCTTAGACATCCAAGTCCTGAACTTTATGGACCATGACTGTATCACATGCAAATAAAGGGCAATACGTAGTCTCACTAACTATGACCATAAGGAGCAACATTTCTGCAAGATGTAAAAGTCAACTGGTAAGATGTCTGCATTGTATTATGTCAGCCTGTTTTCCTGTTCAATTTTGTTCTGCTGCCAGCATGAACAGATGGATAATTAAAGAACACTACATATAAACAGACCATTATAGAACCTGGTCAGAAAGGAAGTACACAGATAAGAATCATCTCTTTGAATACAAGAGCCAATTTCATACTTGTGAAAGGATTTCTCAGCTGGCATCAGAGATTTTGTTTTGCACCTCAGAGGAGGGAGATTAGACAACATGGACCAAAGATCAGCCCTGCAGAAAGAAGTTTGAAGAGATGAGTTGTAAGAGCTGTACATCAGTGAAAAAGCTGACAGACTGAGTGAAAGAGTATATCAGAAGATGCAAGCTGTTTATCCCAATTCAGACAGCATATCATAGTTTCAGCTGCGCCATGGATACGTAGGTTATTTTCTAGTATGGGAATTATGCATGAAGGATTCCACTTTATTCACTGCTTCCATATATTTTATATTTGAGGATGAAAGAATAAATACTGTGTTGTTTCTGAGTCTTGAGTTACTGTTAAAGGCCTAAAAGAAAACCTAGTCAGTAAATGTTGGCTCTAGTTAGCGTTGGCTGGGACCTGGAAACTGGGCTAATGGTGAATGAATCACAACAATGCACCTGGTAAGGAGCCTGGAGGTTCAACAGGGTGGAAGGATGCTTCATGATACTCTCAGCAAGGTACACAGCTAAAGCAGAACCATAACCAAATGTCTCAGAGAAATAAAACCTGTAGGGGCCTACTGTCACATTTAAGATTTGGGAACGAGTACATCTTGTCAAGAATGAACTACTATGTATAAGTCTGTGAGTACTCCTGGGTATAGCTTCTGGCTGCCATCTGTGAGATGCGAGTGAATGTACTCTGGTCTCTTCCCTGTCCATGGCTACTGTTGTGGGGAAAAAAGAGTATTTTCTGGAAGGCTGGTTATATTGTCATAAAGAAGTCTCTATGTACAATGAAAAGATTTTGTAACTGAATAGGAGAAAACAAAGGTAAACAGGAGAGAAGAGGTTGAAAACTGCAGAACAATAATTCAAGTAGTTATGAATATAACTTATAGCAATACAGAAATGTTTTGTTAAATCATTCTTGGTAAAGTTAGTCAGAGCTTACATTAAAATTCAGGACAATGAACGTGCAGTCCTAGAGAAAACCTACTTGCATCCAGCTAGAATATGAGGGCAAACACCCCTATGTGCAATAGGGGAAGGAACAGAAACAGTCCCCAAAAGGCATTCTAAAATAGTCTGATATGAGGGGAAAAGAGCAGCTTTGGCTGAGATTACAAGTAATAATTTTTATATTATTAATAATTTCAAGTGTATTTTTAAGAACAAATTAAAAAGTCTCCCTGCTCGGAGAGATTTTTTTTCCCCCTCTACAAGCAACAACTTTGTTGAACACTTACTTCTTCCAGGCTTCACCTAGTTTTGAACGGTATGTTCCAGAAGAAATAAAGCATATATTTTTATAGGCATGCTGTCAAGATTAACTAAAGGGATATACTGGAAAATTCAAAGAAGAATATTTTACTTCTGTACTGGTAATATTCATATCTTTCTAAGGCTTAGGCCTGCTTTTGAAAAAACCTTCCGTTCAGTAAAAGAAGATAAATGAGCGGGCTGCTGAAGTTTAAGGATGAATTTCCGAGTTGGTAACATGTTTTGGAAAAAGAACATGTAGAGACTAAGGACTCATCTTTGCTGAACCAGCTGGCTCAAATTTGATCTGATCCCATTGCAAAACAACATCTGAGCTAAAGAGAGACTGGATTTGCACACTTTAATCATAACTCGAGCTGCTACACTCCTACATGTATTACTAAGCCTGGCCTTAGTTACATTCTAATTTCAAACTTACAGACACTGAAAGGGCTACAGCGTTATTTATCTTGATTTTGAGGTAGTTGCAGAAGATTTGGGGTAGGGTAAAAGCTCAAGCAATTCAGCCAAAATAAGTATGCTATATAATGTCTACACCATATATGATGCACAACAAATTGATTCACTAATTGGCTAGAATGAAAGAATGTGTCCAGCAAAGAACTGCCAGACTCAACTACTAAAGTAAAAGTGATTGAAGCTTTGTGAATTTTATTTTGTAATCGCATTTGGATAGAGCCTGAAGTCCAATGATGAATCATCTTTCACTATACAACATTTTGTCATCCAATTATATAAAATTTTTTATATTATCTCCCAAGAGTTTTGCGATATACACTTTAAGAAAGATAAAAAGGTTTTACCACAATAGTTTGAATGGGTACAGGTGTTGTCCCTGCAAAAGAAAAGGCTAAACTTTTAAAAATTATTTTTAGTAAGAAAAATGCATTCTCAGAATTATTGGCAACTGAAAAGCTTAAACACACAAAATACACTCTCTCCAAGGTTTTCTGCAGGCACAGAACACAATTAATTCCAACTCAAACTAAGTTTGATTATTTGCAAGAAAGGGAAAGTAACTGAGGCTGGACAGGATAAAGTATGAGGGTGCTCTAGAACGGAGTAATGGACACTGACAGATGTCATTCCGTGGTTGAAACAGGTCAGAGTCAGTATCCATGCTAACAGAAAGACGAGAGAGAATTTGGAGGAGGAGATCAATCTACTTGCAAAACTTCATTAACATTACAACAGCATCTGTATTTCCTCTGGAGATAATTTCAGTAGAGATTCTTATACAAATCTTATTTCTTCTGCATATGGTTATATTACACTGTAAGCATTCCAACACAATTTTAATTTATGCTTTCTTCCCCTACCATGCAATACAGTACCTTACTTTTTTTCAGCTTTATACACCCTGGCCCTGATCTAATTTCTCCAGGACCCAACAGCTTCATACCCAAAGCACTTCCACACTTCTGACAGAATCCAACATCTCTTACATCCTACAGGGCTTATCCTGCTTATCATCCCGCTGGAGAGGCTGCCGTATAATGGTGACTCAAGAGCTATGATACACCGGACCTCTTACGTTGTTCTCTCCTATACTCACACCTCCCACTTTCTTCCTCCTCAGCTGTCACCTTTCTCCAACAAAATAGCAGGCACATATGTTGAAGTCTGCTAAATTACATAGAATATCTTCTATTGTACCCCACTTTAAGCCTCTTGGTGCACCTAAGTACATCATAGACAATCACCCTAGTGTTCCTTAAAGACTCTATAGTGTTAGACATGTTTATTGAGAGATATATGGTGTTTTAGAAGTTGACTACTACAGATTTAAAAATAAACTGCCAGGAAAACTTTAAATGCTGGATTATTGAGGTCTAACATTATATGAATGCTATCACACCAGTTGCTTTCACGCATGTTCTCAGCAACAATCAAGATAAGGTATGACAGGTGGAACTGTAATACTTAATACTGTCACAACTGTGACTAAGTGTGGATCATTAACGCACTCCCTGTAAGTCCCATGGAATATCAGCAACTGACAGGGACAGAGAAAGGCTACAATGTTCAGCAGCTGCTAAAATTAGTTTTAAGCATTTTATGGAATATGGAAGCAACAAACAGTGAGATTAAGCTAGATTCGTCAGTAACAATAATTTGACTGCATAAACAAGAGCCTGAAGATGTTGTCATCTCTTTTAGGAAACAGGATTCAGAGAATTCCCATTATGATCTCCTAAAATATTTAGTGAAATACAGAACTCAGTAATTACCATATAATAATACAATATACTACTACTGGATTTGGCCTCTTATGCTTCATAGTTCTACTAGCAGGAAAAACAGCTACTTTGTGGGTCTTTCAAAAGAGACTTTTCTAACAATTCCGGAAGTATGGCAAAGTGACATATTTCTTATAATGAATTCAAACAAGAAAATTAGCACTCAGAATTATACATTTTAATAGCAAATCAGCTGATATTCACAGCTAGAAAAACCAAGGACAGACAGACCAGCTGATTATTAAATCCAGGCCCCCATAATTACAAACAACTAACACCCAGAAGCTAACATTATGCATAAAGGAAAGTAAAAAATCCTTCTGGCCCTTACAAGATCAGTGAAAGCTCTGAAGGACAGAACTAACTACAGCAAAACCACATGATCAACAAACAACAATAAAGACTCTATAATCCTGTTCTTTAGGACAGCAAAAAATTAAGACCTTCAAAGCTGGTATCACAAGATTTTTTTCTAACATTACAATTATTCCAGTCCTGTAATGCAGTCGTATTTGTACACTTCTCAAAGCAAAACACTTTAGGCTCTCTGTCCTCATAACCCTGTAGAAAGACACTCCAGAAAGCCATTCCACACGCAGTGGAAGTCTTCTGTTCAGAAAATCTTTACCAGTGCTAATTTGCACAAACATTCTTTTAACCTAAATAATAATTTATTCCAAAACTATTTATGAAGAGCCATCGTGTAGGAACATCTTAAAAAACATTTTTAGTAACACTGCCAAAATGCTGTGTTCCTGTGCACAGTGCGTTACAAGAAATCGGCAGATAATACATTTTCCTCAATGGCACTAGAAGGCAAAGTGCCTTCTACTCCCAAAACTACTACTAAGAACTTTTGCTTCACTTTTCTACAGATGAGGTATTTCATAATCTAAAAATATTTTACCATTGTAATAGATGTAATACATCCATTATAATGACGTTAATTGTTTACTCCACGCTTCTGAAACTGTAACATTGGCTTCTCGAAATCCTAAATGCCGAGATCCAATTCATCTTATTCCAGTAGCAGCAGAATGCTGCATCGATGTACAGCATATCCATTAATGGCACTTCACATTCAGGTATCAGATCAATATAATCATAAAAAGTAACTTACACAAATAAAATATTTCTCTTTCATGAGAAAGAAAGGTTTAACTTTCTTTCTGTTCTAAGAATTCTGACCACCAGTAGGTGGTGTTTCTGGAAATGTCAAGTAGTTTTTTTTCCCCCCTACAGATGAAATGCAAAACTCCACCTGCAATACTGGTGTTTTTATGCAAGACTGAGGCTCCACATTGTCTGCAAAATAAGCTTATTTTATCCATGTGATTTTGAGCTGAGCAATTCTGAGAAGTGTGAGGATGACGATGGATACCTGAAAATTAAAATACAAACAGGCAAAATGGGATTGACTTGAAGGTAGGAAAACTGGAATTTATATTGTCAGTTTAGCAAATGACCCTCCTCAGCTGCTAGATTTCCCTCAGTCGAGTATTTGCCTTTAGATTGTCCAGAGGCTTTTAAAAAAAATACCCCGTATAACAGTAATTATTGCTTTATATCTATGTAAAATATGCTTAGTTACAATTTGCGAATAAATCTCTTAATTATTGATCAGCTGAGCTGTAGGTTTGAATGGACTATATAATTTGAAAAAATGCTAAAGGCAGAAAGGAGGGTAAAAATGAACATTAGGCAAAATAAAACTGACAAATATGAGAGAAAAAATGCTTGACTAGTTCTAGTAAAAAACAAACCAGCAGAAACAGGGTTAATTCTAGCCTTATAAGGCTGTTCAGCAGCACTTCAACTGCACACAAATTAGAACAACCCTGGGAATCTATAAAGCTTGTTTTATTGCCAAGGACATGCAGCAAGATCTGCATTTTGCTGTTGTAAACGATCCTTTATTTAAGACGTTTTAAAACAGAATAGACTTTTTTTTTTTTACTGCTGAATCATCAACAGGTGGCATACACTGCAGCTTTGCACACCTAAATACAAGTTTTTACTGACACGACAGTCGAAGTTGACACATCCATTAAGTGTGTACCCGAGCAAGAACCAGCCTTCTGTTGTCTGGAGGAAAATCAGCTCTGGAGAAATGGAATTAAGGTAAAATAAAGTGTTTCACAGTACATGGTTACCTGTAATGCTTGTACTTGCTTGGCTTTTGGTGGCCTTTCAGATGTAACTAAAATCTGACCACAGACTGACCTTTTAAAAATCAATTGCTTAGACTGTTAACTTATCTTTTACTGTGTTTAAAGCAGTTTACTGCCTTATTAAAAAATAAAAGGATGTTACATTAAAGACAACAGTTCAAGTCTGACTTCCATAGCTGCTTGAAACAAACACCGAACCTTCTTCAAATAAGTGTAATTTCATATGGATATTTTAGCATAAAGATTTACATTATGAAAATGATTCAAAACATAGCAACAGCTACTGTGTACTTACACCTATTTAATTAAGAAATAAAAGCTCTGGAACTGATATCTTTATTTACGTATCTGCTAGCTACTTCTGATAACTTGAATACATTTAAGCAAACTCAGAGCTATGTTTCTGACTGAAAATATTCTAACACTCTTACTCCATTAGTGGTCTGCTCCTTTTTCTCCCCCAGACTGTACATCAGCAGGATTTATGTCATTAAAATGTGGAAATATGCATGATGAATTTTACTAGTAAACAATTTAACCTTTTAAAATATGTTTTAGTGTAATTAAAAATCAAGGTTTTGGTAGTAAGATGAAGATTAAAGCAATTCAAAATATTTAAAATTAAACACAAAATACCTTGGGTTATAATTTTCTTGCTGTTTTATTTGTTTGGGGTGTCGTTTGTTTGTTTTCTTTTAAATAAACTTCTAGCAATGCTTCAAGTCCATCGCATTCAACATTTATAAGTAAACAAATCAGATAACTGATATTTTCCATTCCTATCCGGAAGTCAGTGCAACATAATTAATCACAAAGAAAAGCAAATTGAGTATAATAATGTTGGTGTAAATCAATATGCTGCTTGCATTACCTTCGTTTCTAAAATGCCTTTTCCTTCCCACTGAAAGCAGAAGGAACAGACTGCTTTTCATCTCCATTGCCTTCTCAGCCACAGACTCAGCTACTTACTAGTCTTACAAGCTGATGATGAAATAAATATATATTTTTTTATATATATCTCTATATTAAAAAAATAAAGTTTTTCTTCAGTAGGCTAAACTCACTGATTTTCTATATTTCTAAGTTTTCCAATACTGAACCCCTGAAGGGTACACAAAATTTAATAGATCTGCCCTCACAATATATTATCATCTAGAACAAATTTAAATTCTTTTAACTGAACCTTTGTATATATATTCAAACATGATGTTTCCTACAACCTCAGCTGTGTATGTTAAGTTAGCAGAAGCATATGGTATGTGGTACAATGCTGGAGTATGAGATTAATTGTTTTTCATTTGCAAATTGCAGGTCCAAGGATATTCATTGATTATTAAAAGAAAACAAATGGAGCCAAAATTCTACTACCTTCCAACCTGCATGAAGAAACACTGTTGATGAAAAGCTTTTAATAAAGAGATCCAAGTACCATAATGGTAAAAAGTTTCCTACATGATCTTAAGGCATACAGGAACTGCAAGTTCTCTCATTCGCAATGTATATAGTGTCCTGTACAAAAATTTAAGAAATTTACTATTTGTACTGTTATATTTCAGTCAATTTTAAGTCTAATTAATTTGACTTCTAAAGAATTTTAATTTCCTATACAAAAGTGTACATCTTTTTCCATTCCAATCAAAATGCTTACTATGAACTTAGTTGAAAACAACGAAAAATCTGATTTTTTTGGCATTACCACCAAACAGTACTAATATCTTTTCTGCAGCTATTTTAACCATGGAAACTTATTCTGCCTCAGTATCACCTGTTGTATGTAACAGCACAACTTTTAACCTAAATGGATCACATTTGTGTAATGAAAGCATATCTTCTAGATTAGCTGATAAATCAGAACATCAACAATATGTTATTGGTCTTTTCTTATCATGTCTTTACACAATATTTCTTTTTCCTATTGGTTTTGTAGGAAACATTCTGATACTGGTTGTCAACATAAGCTTTCGTGAAAAAATGACTATTCCAGACCTTTACTTCATAAATCTTGCAGTAGCCGATCTCATTTTAGTTGCTGATTCTCTCATTGAGGTTTTTAATCTTGATGAAAAGTATTATGATATCACTATTATTTGTACCTTTATGTCTTTGTTCCTTCAGATCAACATGTATAGCAGCATTTTCTTTCTGACATGGATGAGTTTTGACAGATACATAGCACTGGCAAAAGTAATGAGGTCCAACATATTTCGCACTATGCAACACGCTAGATTAAGCTGTGGTCTCATATGGATGGCGTCTATTTCTGCAGCGCTAGTTCCATTTACAGCTGTGCATTTACAACACACCGGAGAGGTCTATTTTTGTTTTGCAGATGTAAAAGAAATCCAGTGGCTAGAAATAACCTTGGGGTTTATTATCCCCTTTGTGATCATCGGTCTTTGTTACTCATTAATTGTTCGAGTTCTTATAAAAGCACACAAGCATAGGAGTCTTCGTCTGCGGCGACAAAAGGCTCTTCGAATGATTTTTGTTGTTGTCCTGGTTTTCTTTATCTGCTGGCTACCTGAAAACGTCTTCATTAGTGTTCAACTTCTTCAAAAGAAAAGTGAGCCTGTGTCTTCAAGCAGCCCATCCTTCAGACATGATTATCCTTTAACAGGACATATTGTGAACCTAGCAGCTTTTTCTAATAGCTGTCTGAACCCCTTAATTTACAGTTTTCTAGGGGAAACCTTCAGAGACAAACTGCGACTGTATATTGAACAGAAAACAAAAATGTCAACATTACATCGCTTTTGTCAGGCTGCCTTAACATCTGTCATTCCTGACAGTAATGAGCAATCAGAAGTCTGATTTAGTAGTGGTTGTATAAAACATACGACTGTGAAGTTGTGCAAATAGTGAACAAAATGCTTGCTACTAACAGAAAAAAGTGCGTTTGTGTGTGTGTGTATGTATATATATATATATTGTATCGCTCTACTGAGTATTGAACGTTTATATTCAAAATGTTTTTATGACAAGACTTTAATGTAGAGGAATATGTTTTAGTCAGATTTATATTTAATTGTGAACAGGATTATTAAAAGCTGAGCACTGAAGGAGGTTTATTTTGTATTATACTTGTATGAATGACAATATAGAAGAAAATTTTATCACGTTAGGAAGACTCTAGATGTAACCTGATTATCAGAGATGCTACTTTGCTGGTGTATAGAAGGTACTTCCACTGAAATAATGAAGCTGCCATAACATTGAGGAAAAATCATTACAACGTATCGATGTGGAGATGCAGAAAACATTGATTTTTTTCATCCAAATACGTTAAGATAAATGACTTTGCTTAGAAGAACTACATAGTACTATCATCACTATATTCTAGCATGTCTTCCACAATTAACTTTTTTTTAATGTTAATATAATCTAGCACGGCAGTGAGTTTTCGTCTCATAAATGTAATCTACTGTTTACATCAGTACTTGATCAAAACTGAAATAATCTGTAACTATATTGCTCATCTCAAAGAACTTCACAGAAGCGAAATATAATGCTTCATTCTGTCTTTTAAGGATTGCCCAAGACAATCTTTCCCAGGACAGACATAATTGGGCCTTTTGTCAAAAATGCCAGTGCACATATACGTACATTCATATCTGCCTTCAGATTTAAACGCAAGTTGCACAAGATCTCTTTACATTTAGCAGGCCTATTTTGATTGCCAGAAGAAAATGCTGTGGCTTAAAAAAAAAGTCACGTTCTGCAAAAGAGTATAAGAATTGCTTATGAAAACAACAGAAGCCTCAGCTTCTAGAAAGGGAGAACTTATGTAATGGGGAGTGTGATTAGCTATCATCAGATTTGCACTTTGTGCACCGTCCATCCCACCTCCAGAAACCATTGGCCTTTCAAGATTTTAAGATGCATGTTGGTTGCTTTGTTCATTTGAAGATTAATTATACTGAGAAAACAAATGTTAGCACCACGTACTTGAAAACAATAGTTTTTAATTTCTGCTAGAAAATAATTGGGTTTTAAATCTGATTGATGTTTAGCACACGTTACTGCTGAACTTGTTCAGAGGAAGCTATAAAGTTCCTAGAGATTAGTGTGCAAGATCATTAAAACATCACTTGCTCCATCTCTGAAGCAAACAAACTCATTTCACCTCTGTGCTCATAGACTTAAGGACCAGAACTCTGCAGAATAAGATGCTTTGTCCTATTTTCAAATGTCATATATGAATTAATTAGCACATGAACGGATTTTAAGGGATTTTTAAACATAGACACTTAAAATCATGACTAAAGTTACTAAGCAATAAAGAAAACAGTGAAAACAATGATTCCACTCATATTTCTCACGAAATATTTAGAGTTTCCTAGTGGAAGCTTTGGCCACAAAAGACTTGACCTATAAACAGAAAGGCCATAAGACGATGGCTGAATTTGAAATAGATAGCTAGATCTTCCTACAACTGAAACAGGAACTGCAGGGTGGAGTTTGCGGCAACTGCTGATTATTTGCAAGTGACTGCTAATCACAGCCTAAGGAAAAATGTCATTTAGTCACATCTTCCCTGTAGAACACCAAATATATCTTCTCTCAAGAAAGATGCCAGCATTGCCATGCCATCTCTGCATAGAACGAGTTGCTAAACAACACTTAGCAAGAAATCTCACACCATTGTGCTGCATCACACATAGCCCTTTTTCCTTGCTATTTTCACTTTTGGAATTAACCACACTTACTCATATCCTATTGACTGCCAATGTACGTTAATCACACCTTGAAAGACGGCTATTTCAGACAACACAGAACTGAAGGAATGGATAACTCTCTTGGCAATGCAATTCCATGAAGTAAGACATCTTCTGAGCTTACAGATGTATTAGGTTTGTGTCATCTTGACACTTGCCACGAATAACTAACTTATTTGGGGTTACAGGAATACACTTACCCAATTGTAGTTGTTGCTTATTTTGTTTTTATAGGAGTAAACTTTTCCCCTCCTCCTCCCCTCCAATATAGGAACCTGGGTTTTGATCAAGGCTATGGTAGAAGCCCTTTCATCACCACCGGAGATAACAAATCAGTAAAGCGTCTTTGCTCAGAAGCTTATAATAATAAACAGACAGTAATAGCACATACCTGCTCATACATACTATGAAATAGTTTGTTTCTACATGATCATATTCAGTGATGTCCTGATATCCCGGTTAAATCTAGGAAAGATCAGATTACTATAGTATGAAGAAAACAATATTTACTCAACCTGAAACAACCTATTACAAGTTTAAAACCAAATTACAAATCTAAAACTACCTGATGAGTTTCCTACTGTTGATATTTTGGTACAGGCTTATGAACTGTGCCTCAAATGACTGAATTTAAACATACTGCTTACTTTAAAGTACTCTCCCAGGTGAAAAAAGGGCACACTTCTTTCCAAAACTTTTTTTTTAAACAGTAACTATGTACAAAGTAATATTTACAGAAATGCCATACAACTTTCATGTATTTATATATACAACATGCTTTCTGCAGCCCATCATCTTGCAATAACTCGTTACCATGGCTTATCCATGAACCAGAAAGACCTGTGCTTTATGCAGTTTTCTTTAAAATTAAAGAGCATGATCAACAGTAAACAAAACCTTCTCTGCAGTGTAGGGGAAAGCAGAAATGGGAAATGAGAGTAAGAATTTTGATAAAACTTCTTCACTTGACTCTTCTCTCTGGTCTCTCACAAATTGTTTAATTGAAGGGAAGGATTTCATATGCCTTTCTAAAATGCTGGACAGATGACAGCTATGAGATTTAAAAACCTGTTTATCACAGATGCTTACAATCTTTGCTATAATAGTCTATATCAAGTCTCCAGACAAGAGAAGTCTAGTATTAGGAAAAGCACACAGGAAAAAAAAAACCAATAATAATAATAAAAGAATCCCTGAAACCGTTAACTGCTTTTGAAAAATAATATCTTAACACAAAAATGTCTTGAATGCACAGAGTATTACTGAATATCTAGAAACAAAATAAATCCAAACAGCACAAACTAGCACCAATCTGAACCTGATACAACTGAAAGCAACAGTCTTCCCTCAGCTGTGTAAAAAGATATGAGAAAAGTAGTTATCTGAGACCATTTTAACATGTTAAAGAGATGCTATAACTTTGCATCCTTTTAATGGTTTTAGGAGATACACTAAATACCGACTGTGCAGGCACAATACATCCACATCTAGAAAAAGCAAAGTCAGTCTAAGATGAAAGTCAGGAGAAAGTCAGTCTAAAGATGAAGCTTGATTAATTTATGAAAAGCATTACATGATGTGAGGGCATGTGACAGGGAATTTGAATCAATGAGTCAGGCGATCCCAGATGCTGTGCAAGACTTTGACATAATACGGGCAAAATGCAAGAAGAATCACCCCTCGGTTCCACAGAAAATCAGAACACTAGCATTCAGAACAGTCAGTCCACCAATTCCAAAAGACAACACACACTACAAAATAAATTTTTAGAAAAGCAAAAGTCAGAATTCTTAAAACATTGTTTTCTTCAATATTGTTTCTATCAAATGAAAAAGATACAGGTTCATCTTATATTCCCCCAATGTAATCTGACATTTATATTATTAATTGAGAATGGCTTATCTAGCATAGAAAATCCATTCTACTAAACTTGCAAGTAGGCAAGCCTTAAAAAAAAAAATTGAGCACAAAGTTTTAACATGAAAATGCTTTTAGAATTTCAGACTAAGTATCTGTGTTTTAAACAAAATTCACTGGCTATACAGTGCAGGCTCTAACCTTTTTTCAGCCATCAAGTTCTGTTAGAAGCTAACTGAATTTTTTCCCATGTAAGGATTTTGCTGTATTCTCTCAGCTGTTTATTAAGATTGCAAAAGGGAAAAGGTTGTCGGGACAATTTTGAATGGTTAGGATTGTCACATAGGAAATATGTTAAAAAGTGTTTTACAGTAAGTAAAAGCATGTCAAGTTCAACTCTGATTATCATTTAATTCCATTTGAAGTTGTTTCTGCGTAAGTAGGAAAAACAAGTGAGTGTATGAAGGCAGGTTTGAATTTTAACAGATATTCATGAAGGTGAACCAATGAATTAATTTGATTTTGATTGAAAACAACAAAGATAAGGGTTTCATTTTAATTTAAGGGACAGTATCCTTCCCTTCCACGCCAAAAGTCTTACCTTACCCATTCAGACCATCAGACAAATATTTTAAATTTTCATCATAGAAGAGCATAGGGCCAAATTCATTGTTTAATTTCACTGATTGAATTATATCTTTGCAATAAAAGTTTACGCTTACATTACCAATTACATCTGCAGCAGCCCATTGGTACACAGTTAGACCTAGCCATTCCTCCTTCAGAGACTGTTTACGTTAAGAAATTATTACTACTTTTACATTCTATTTAACAAATATGACACCAATAAACCATTTCCACCTTGGAATTGCACTATCTTTTTTATGTTAAATCTGCAACAGCAGATGATAAGGGACAAGTAATTTTTAAGACATACATACAGACCATCCTTTCTCTACACTCTTAAGCTCTGCTGTCGGGGAGGTATATTGTGGTACATGCCCTGCGCTATGTTTTAAAGAGAGACACGCTGGATTTGAAAATCTGAACACCCTCCATTCATATTTATAATTTAGGTGTCCTTTCTTCAACAGTATTGTCCAAACTATTTATTCCACATTGACATATGATACACCAAACTTTTAGCCCTTGGCTTTTGGCTTCCTTTTAGACTTCCATTCCATCATATAGCAGCATGACACAGCCAGGAGCTAAGAATAAACAGTTGCATACTGAGCCAGCCACCCAAGATGACAACAAAAAAGCAATGCCTTCTCAGGACTTCAGACAGTGCAGGATCAGCTCATTACTTTCAACTCAGTCTCTTACATGCTACTTCAGTTATTTTACATACATCCAGTGGATTCCACTACAAAATTTAAAGATGATTGGCCAAGTCTCACAAAGTAACCTGTGTGTTTAGAATGGCTTTTGAAGTTGTTCGACCCCAGTGATAAAACCATATTCAGGTTTCCAACCTATTTTCTCAAATTGTTCAAACAGTCTGCTACAGGTATATACATAAGTTTTTAAGTTCTAAATTAACAAACTACTGAACTATTCATTACCAGAAAGTAAACTCTAAGTTTTTAAATATTTATTTAGAGTAGGTATATTTAATGCAGCAGGGTAAGCCTTTCCAAAGCAGCAACTTTGCTTACAAGTTCCAACTCACTTGACCTGCAAGCAAAATCACTGAAAAGGCTTAAAACCTTTTCAAATTGCATGGAATGTGTTTTCTGGAAGGTCTTCAGAAAAACTGTGAAAAAAAGACATACTGGAGAAACAGGAAAATTATTGCAATATTGTTACATTATCCTTAGAAATTGGAGTTACGGCTATTTTTACAGAAAAGAGCTCAGTGGTAGAATTGCCTAATAGTGGTGGTGATGGATTTGTTTTCTGCTTCAGCAGCAGAAACATTTCCTTTCCCGGGCATTCTCTCAATAGAAACAGTAATATAATGGCAAATAAGATTTTCTTCCTTTCATTCTCTCTCCATTCAGAACTACAAAAGAGAAATAGCCTTTACCTGACTATAGAAACCTTTTAACTCTTGTGTTCCAGTACGTAGTTATGAGTGAAGTGCACACAGCAAAATCAGAGAGAAACCAAGGAAAGAGCTCACTTAAACGATGTGATGATATTCCAAACATCCATCTGATGATTGAGTAGCAAGACAGGAAGATACACATAGATAGTGACGCCTGTGGGAACTTAATTTATAAACTTGCTTGGCTTTCAAATACATAAAGACAGAAGAATTACTTCTGATACTAAAAGCGTAATATTCTTAGAACAGTGAGAAACGTGACATGTTATTTTCTTATTCTAATGTAAAGACGGCTGATGAGGCATGACACTATTGAAGTGTCACGCGATCAGAAGCACAAACTTGCTGGCGGAGATGCTGCTAAAGTTGACATCCGATCACACAGAACCTACTTGCGGGCTCAGCCCATAACAAGGGGTCTATGAGGATCCATGGAAAACTGTCCCTGTCCCCCGCTAGATTTGTGCTCTTCTTGACTCTCACTGATACTGAGTGAGACCTTTTGGGTCTTGGCCAGATTTTATTACAAGACGTATAGGATCAGGACAGCCGGCCGCTCCTATTCTAAGCCCAGACTAGACCATGACTTAGTCTAGACAAATCTTTGTAAAGAAGATACCATGTTTTAAACAAAGCATGGTAAGCTTTTACCTTGAAAACAAACAAACAAAAAAACCCCACAAGTTTATTAAAAATGCCTTTAGAAAATCATGGAGCTACAGACTTGGACATAAGAATAGCCATGAAAGATGGCACTTTCATAATAAAATAGGAAAAACTTCTCTATTCCAAAGGTAACTAGAAAAAAAGAACCAGCTAATGAGGTACATGAAGGCTCTGAGTCCACAAAAAGGCCGTGACCAATTTCGGTGAACTTTGTATTACAGTTCAGTATAACAGTTCTGTAACCACCTCGTTATTTTACAAGTGAGTAAATATGAATAACTCCCATTTATGATTCAGTACATAATGTAAAGGTAGGATAGAATGACAGTTATTAAAAGCATGTATTTTCCCCGCACACTTAAGATTTTCTATTCTCTTTTATATAACCTCTCTGCTCCTTTTTAAGCGATGCAGCTCTAAGTGTTCGGTACATTCTCTGAACAGTTTTGACATGTTTCAAACTGTAAGATGGTAGGAGCAGAGCTTTGTCTTCCCTCGTGTATACATGCTGTTTGCAAAAGCCTGGTTTACAGATGCAAATTATTAAGATAATGCTGAGAAATTTAATAAAACATTAGTTGATGATCTTCTGTTTGATGCCCTACAGAACTCGCGAGGGATTCAATTAGAAATAGGTAAAGACTGAGTCTGGTTCTTTAAGCAACAGGTCCCCCTGTCAAATACCTTCATGCCTGTACCCTCGTTATTTCAGGCAGCTTCCAAAAGTCAAAAGAATAATTTTCTGTTCTAATTACCTGTTGGATGTAACAGACAAGCACTTTCCAAGTATTTATTAATCTGTGTGGCTTTGATCTAATACCCAAGAGCCATTTTATCTATGCTGTAATTAATTAATTATCATATGTAAATATACACTAATCTTTCATGTGGTTCACAATATTGCATCTAAACACAACAGGTATTTTGGAGGAGGAAACTTCTGGTGAAATAATTCTAGTTTCTCATTCATACTGCGGAAGCAGCCATCATCCCCCTTTTATCTGCTCAAAAATGTTTTGGTTTTTTTTTATTTTTAAATCTATTCTATCAATACGAGATAATTTGTATTTTATAAAAATCCGTATACCAGACTCCTACATTGTTTAAAAAAGCTGTAGCATTCTCTCAGGGACAGGGAAAACTGCTGCTTTTTAGAATAAACATATTTTAAATATCAAAATCTGTGCCATTTTAGCTTTTTGAACAAATTAACATTAACAAAATAGTACCAAGAGCAATAAAGAGGAAGTAACAAATCCACAAGAATCAGGCTTGCATTAATATGTTATGCTATACACACTTCCAAGTTTCAAGCCCTGTCAAGAACAACTGCCTTTGATTGCCCATTTCTCTGTTCTTTATCCTATATCAGAATGTAGCAAACATTTATCCTTTCAAGCTTACAACTTAATTTCTTGCCAAGTGGAATGTGTTTTGTGAATTCAAACATGTGATGGGACTTTTTTTTTTTTAACTGAAGTTATACATATTTGGAGGTTTTGTGCCAAATTTTGTATATTCAGCAATTTGGGCCTTTTCCAGCAATTTTCATTTGTGATGCCTCTCTCTATGATGAGTTAGAAGTCATTAACATAGGACCAGAAAAAAATCGTAATTGACAAAGGACAGAAAAGAGTGTTCTCACTGGACTGGAGCTGGGTGACACGTAGTCAAGCAGACCTAGCCTCTGCTCCTTACTTCAACAACTGCTCAAAGAGCGTTACTCAACAAATTCAGCCCACGAGTGGGAATCCTGTACTGAATTTCAATTTTGTGAAGATATTTGCAGCTAAGTCGTGAAAGCAAGGATTTATACTGGAAACCTAACAAGAACTGTCAAGGAAGGTCTCACCACTAAGTAAAGAATGGGAGCCGAGAGGAAACATCAAGTACGTGCTCCAAGAAGAGAAGGAAGAATTACCCCTCTTAATAGCAAAGAAGGGGCGGTTGTGTTTCACCACCAAACTCCACATCACTTCAATACCCTGGCTATATTAATAAAAGTAAGGGATTAACTTTGAATGTATACAGAAAAAAGCAAATACCCAGAATTAGCATGAAACTCTTGCTGGTTAATATGTAATGAAGAATGCACAATTCCTTTAAACAAAAGTAAGAAATACACCACATATTGTTTATACCAAACACAGTTGGGGACGTGAGCCTTTCGCCTGGGAAAACCATCTTCAAAGTAGCAACTGTTTTCCCAGCTGTGAATACTCTTTCCTGGGAAATCTACTCCTACCATTACAAAAATAATTTTCAAAGGAATGTAAAATTATTCAGCCTAATCTATGCATATCTGTATTTCAGATGCTATTTTGTACCTTCTTAGACATGTCTGTTTACAAAAGGCCTACTATTCTCTATAAACACTATATGGTGTCACAATCAAATTTACCTCTTAAAAAATAAATAAATGTATGGTTAATTTAATAAAATAATTTAAAGCAACTCTATCAATATTCTGATGAAGAAGTGTTAGCAGGAAACAAATGTTTCAGTCCCATAAGTAGCTGCCCTCAAAGTTTGGGCTTGTTTTTATTTTCTTTTTCCTAATTTGAGAAACATTGCATAGATAAGAAAGCAGACAAACCAAGTAGGATCTCACATGGTAAGTCAGAAATGCCAAATGAGTTTATAGCTTCCTAATTTTTTTTCAACTACCAGAAGGCCATCCTGCAGTGAGGCAATCAGAAGCCAATGGGCCAGCAAACTTGTCTCTTCATGCAAGTAAGAAAAAATACAAATAAAACAAGAATAAACATTCAACTGAAAGGTAGCCCAAAGAAAAGAGAAATAGGCCCAATATTTCAATTACAGACTGACCAAAACCAGCAGACTAACAAAAGCGCACCGAGATTTAACTTCGCCATTTTGAGAAATAGCTATCATCCCCCCTTTATCACCAGAAAACTAACTGCTGATGTATCCGTACATCGAGGGATGGGGGGAAGTTGAAAGATTGTGTCATCTTCTCTTGATAACATGGACAAAACTGTTTGCATGTTAGAGATATTTTTAAAATGGTCAAAAAAACTAGTACAAGACAAGATTCTTATTTTAGGAGGTTATGCTAAATAAAATGAACTTTTTGGAATTTATTTTCCCTTTTTCAAAATTTAAGATTGGTTTTCTACATATTTCTTAAACAAACAACAATTAATAACTGCGGATAAAACTAATGCATACAAACAGAGAATTAAGCTAGTAAAGCAAAACTAAACAAATGCAAGAAGAGTTGATAGTGGAATTGCAATGCAAGCAGTTTCCAAAATATATTTTTAATGTATATAAGATACATCTAATATTGGTAGCCTGGTAATCAGAAGAAAATTCTGCAACATCACACTAAGTTATAACTTCATGGCACTTTTTAGGATGGGAAAATACAAAACAAGTTATTTAGATGGTTACAAGATAAGCTTCCCATTATTAAAAAAAATAAATTAATGGCACAATAAAGGATTACTGAGTTTGTTTGCAAATCATCCACAACTCATTATTTCAACAACAGGGTTTGGTATGAATTAGTGGGTTGTCAAATAAATAAATATACTTTCTGATGATAGCTTTACAGGGTCTGCTTGATAGGTTTTGTAGCATGAATGTCTAGTTTGCGTTCATTAAACATTCAAATTACTACCCCAGTTACCTGATTACAAGCAGCATTAGAGATCGTATCAAAGTAGCATTCCTAGCTATTCCACCAAGCTCATGCCAAAATGTTTATCTCCACAGCTTAAACATAGTTTTATGGGTTTTCCACCACTATAAGCAAACAATGATTTTAAAGAGTCATTTTTTGTGGTTTGCTTTGCTGTAGTACTAGCTAATAACTCCTTATTGGCCTTTATGATAACCTCCAAAAAGCTCCTGCTAATTTTGCCATTTTCCATTTAGTAAACAGATCTTACTGTTTGGGCACCTGCACACTAGCCCTCTGATTAAAGAAACACCATGAGCTACTTGTTTATTTGCCATTGTTTGTACTATCTGTATGGAATCTCAAAAATTAAATTCCTTTCCCACCGATTTTGCCTTTATCTGGGGAGAATGTTGATTCTTCCTCCTCCAACCATTTGCAATGCTGAAGATAACAAGGAACATACAAGGAAACACCCGCTGACTGTATGAGCATTACCTAAAGTACCCTTCAACCATGAACAACAGGATTTGATTTATAAAGATTGATTGCCTCTTAGTCATTGTAATTTTCCTTAAAGTTACAATGTTTGCTAGACTAAATTGGGAAGGAACAGGAATTAATATTGTTTTCTATGGATTACGAATTTTGAGTCTTGCCCAATAGATGTTCAACTCTGGACAAATTTCTTACTGTTCTGTAGAAAGCCCGCAGCCCTGAAAACAGCACTGGAGAAACAAGATCTACCCTTAAATTACAAGGTTAAAAGATCCTTTGATACAGTAAGGTCATTGTGGGTAGAACTCAAATAGCCTTCATAAACAAAGCAACCACAACATGTTGTTCCCTACCTACAGTGTTGTAAGTGTCAGTACTGCTGTTTCGATAAGCTTCGTGGCATTAAGGCAGCTGGAATTTTGAAGGGTGAAGAAACCCATAAACAGAAGCAAGACACAGGTAATTGCAAACAAGCACTTCTAATGCCTCTGTTATTTCAAGATGACACATTAACAAGATTGTAAATATTTTTTTCAGAGAACTGAAACAAAATTAATTTGTCTCAGACAAGGTCCATCAGAAAGTCTTTATTTAAGAAGCCAGTATTTAACTTCAGACCACCAGTCTAGATGGCATACTTTAAATTGCTTTTCTTTATGCCTATGTTATGTGACAATTCAAAAGAATAATCTCCAATTATAGGAAGGTTTAACATATGAGTATGGTAGGAAACTACAAAATCGTTAGAAAACAAGTAAAACTAATGTCCAGGCATTTAAAAAAAAAAAAAAGAAAATCAATGTTTAAAATGTGGGGTTTATTGCCAAGTAGCTAAATAAAACAGTAACGTTATGAAAATCTGTCAGAAAAAACACAAGACTGAATTAAGTTTAAAAACTTGTATTGCTCAGCTCCACTAGAGATGTGTCATTTAGAGCTGTGCGGTTCTAAGATCATTCATGAAAACATTTATATTGGTCTTGAATTGCTCATTGCTATTTAATGTAAACAGAAGAAATTCAGTAGATGAAAATCAATAAAACATCGAGATTACTCTGAAAGGTCAAGTTGTTCCAAGAAAAAATGCTTTAGTCTTAGGCCAGTAAGAATTTTTGAAACAAAATTTCGTGAAGGAATGATCAATGTACACTAAATCCAGTCAGTTAAGACACATTTCAACTTGCCTGCCTGCAGCTCTATAACAAAATCAATTAGATATTTACATTTTCCACTTTGGAGACTAAAATTGCTGTACTAGAATAGAAAAAAAGTAAATCACGGGAAAGTAAAGTGACTTAATGAACCAGTGAAACCTCTCTCCCACCAAAAGCAATGTATATTATATGTATATAGCTATTACATAGCTATCTTTTGACTTCCTTCCATCACATATGAGACTCCTTCGGAGAAACTGGAGTCTATCTGTCCTTAAAGAATGCCAAAAAAGTTTTCTTTAATTCAGTTACTGCATTAAAAGTCAATCAAAGCTCATTAGAATCCAGTTGTCATACTTCAGGAATTTCTGTAGAACTATCAAGGTTCCGGCTTATTTTAAAGTAACAGAAATAAAATTAAAGAAAGTAAGGCTGCAGAATAAACACACACTCTCAGCAGTTGCCTTAATTTTTGTTCCAAATTTCTTCTTTGGAACCATCCAGACTAACCGAGCGCATCACTGCGGCCTCAGAGTTCCTCCTGATCTTCCTGTACACACAAAGCAATTTTACCTTGTTTTCTACCACATTTTCCATGCTGACAAGGTTTGATGTCCAAAAGCATTTTAAAGCATAACTGCCATTGTGACTTAACCAAGTATTTCACACAAAGCTGGGAGTACACATGCTAAGTAACAATCATAAACTGGTAAACAGCTAACTTTCATTAGCCATTTCTGAAGTAAAATTGTTTAAGGTCTGCCTAACATTTTTCATTCTCAACAGCAATTTCAAACAAAAAAACGTGGTCTCCTAACTTACGCTTTCCTACTATCAACAGTTACAGTTTATAAAGCTGATGCCAAAAATTGGCTTGCATAGACCTTATATGGTATTCCCTAAAGCGAACACTATATACATGTTTAAGCCACCCACTGACACTAACTTTTATAATTCTAAAAACTGTTGTGCCTAGTGGTGTTCCCTAATAGTATTAAGGGTTCTTCTTGCCATTTAATATTTGCTCTTCTTTCACAGTCCTACAGTCTGCATGGCCAACAAAAACTAATTTGGGGGTTCTAAGAACTTATCACTTGACATCAGATGGTCCAAAAAGGCCCCACTTGCTAGGGGTTTGAAGCCCACTTGGGATTTTTTCCATTTTAACATTAAATTATACAGATTGTCACAGGCAATACAATTTTAATGTTGACATTCCAATTTCACACTGTTTTATCCTGGAAAATTGTTTTTACTCAAACTGAATTATAGTACTGTGAATCTGAAGTCTGTAATACACACCGTACAAAGGAGAGCAGAAACATTCCCTCTGATTAAGCTCTAAATACCAGATTTTCTGTTTTTGCTTGATATAGACAAAGATGCAATCTTTCACTACTTTACTTCGGGATGTTTCTGCTGAGTTCAAAACCGCAAGAATTTACAGACCTCTGAATAGCTACTGCCAATAGGTTGGCTTTTCTTATATTATGCTTCACAAACTTTAAATGTAATAGCTAAAGACACTTACCCATGCAAAAGCTCTCAAAAAATATTCTTGCCAATGAGCTTAAATAAAGTCTAATAACAAAATAAGAAGCACTACTTTTTAGTTATATGGTCTCCATTGAGCTATACATGTCACAATAAATGAAGTAACAAGCAGCTTTCACATCTATTTTATATTAGGCCAGGAAACATAAAAGAGTTTAAGACCATTTTTAAGACCTTTGCCTTTCCTTCTCCACTTCTTGGCAGTATCAAACCGCTTCATATTTCTTTAATTCTGCTGTTCTGAGTGGTTACTGTAGAACGTGGATCAAACTGCCCTGTTTATGTATCATTTCCATCACAAAAAACTTACAGCTCTAAGTTTCCACTTAAATAACATCCCGATATTGCTAATTTCATTCTCATAAAATTAATTCATAAAATGTTCAGTAATACAAAGAAACTGCTGACACCTTCTGGTCACTTGACATTCTGTCCAAAGATCAAGAGGATTTCCAAGAAAACATCCTTCATGTTTTTCCAACCACTCAGGATCACATGAAGACTGAAGCTACGCCTGTATTGCCATATGACAGTTGCTTAAAGCCATTCATTTGGTTCGCCTTTCACCCACATTCTCTCACCCATTCTCCATCTTTCACAGAAGCATCCAAAACAAACAGAGATCACCTACTCTGACTGCTACAACTGTATCGGCTTAATTTATCTTCTCCTTTTAACTTTCACTCTAGGTCTATTGCATGCAAGGAAACATCGCAACTGAATCAAATAGCACATTGGTATTCAGTACTGAATCTGGAAACCCGTCACATCACAGGTAACGATATATCCACCTTTTATTGAATTAAACAGTCAAAACTGGGAGAACCTACCTGCAGGTTTTGTTTCTTTTTCTTTGGTTCCGTTTCCGATTCCAGCTCTCCCTTCTGGGCCACACGTTGCTTTAGCTTTTTTCTTTTTTCTGCCTTCTTTTCTTTTTTTTCCACATTCATTTTTGGCATTTTAAAATTGAACTATTCTGTAACAGAAACCACCAAACTGCAATTAGAACCTTTTTTTAATGTTAAGTGTCAGTCTCGTATACAGACAGAGTTATACTATAATTACACTGGTATGAGAATTATTTGTGACTACTTAACTATGAAATGTATGTCTGCACTGAATTTTGATCCATTTTGGAGAATTTTCATCATGTTTCCTTTAGGCATACATTATAGTTAAGCTACTGTAAAACTAGAATGTCATTCCCCTGTAGAAAACTCAACGCCTATTGTCCTCACAGGCCCCATTGTGGAAAACGCTTCACTGACCCTCCTGGTAATAATCCCCCATAACTGATGCTGTGCTTTCTGCAGGTTGTAACGCACCAGACTGAACTGTTTTATCAATTGCCTACCTCAGATAACACCAATCAGACCCCTCTCTTCTCAAAATACATTAATGCGACTGTTAGTCATCCCATTAATATACATATGTGCGCATACACACATACTCACAAGCAAAAAGTAAGCCTACTTTATTACTAAACAGATAGTTTTAAACCACCAGTTCTGTTTATAGTGCAAGTTTTTCTATTTTCATACAGAATGTGGAAAAACCATGCTTAAAGAATTCTGCCTCACGAGTTTTATCTTTCATTTTACACTGACATAAAGGCAACAGCGAACAGGAGTTGCAGAAAACCTGGTTCTGAAACCAGGTCTAGTATGTAACTGCATATTATTTCTCTGGGAGAAAATCTGATTTAAGCGGCTTTCAACAGCTGCCCCAACACAGCCACTTTCTCAGTAACAGCACAAACGCAACAGTTGACTCAACCACAAATATTTAGCTTGAAAGGCACTCTGAAAGCTAAAACAACCCACAAACCCAGCTTGGTAGGCACCCATACAGCTGAACCCGCACGACCGATGGGTAGGAACCCCCTCTGCCGCCTGACAGAGCGACAGGGACCCAAGTCCTCGACACCGCTGCCACAACGGCACCTCAGTTAAGGACGCTCGGGCCAGGCCAGGCCTAGACCCGGACACCACCAGGCCCTGGCCAGGAAGGCACCGCCTCAGCTGGCGGGCAGCACCTAAGAGGCACCTGGCCACCGGCTGCCCAACACAAGACCCCTGGGTTCGCTTTTCCTTTTGCTGAGGAGCGAGTTAAGCCCTCGTGACTAGGAAGTTTTTAAATGTGAGTAGTACGTTCTCAAGAGCGGCCACCAGCCCATCTTTCACGGGCAAAGCGACGCCGCTGCCCTGTCACCAGCACTACCCACCAGCTCCTCCGCAGCGCACACCCAGCACCGGGCCCCCACCCTCAGCGGGGGTCGGGGGCAGGCGGCTGGGGGACGACAGAGGGGAGCGGCACCGGGCAGGGGGGG
>NW_008824369.1:2325921-2331720 GCF_000699105.1 Pygoscelis adeliae
TCCCCCCCAGGGGCTGACAGGGATCCACCCCAGGGGCTGACAGGGATCCACCCCAGGGGCTGACAGGGCCCCCCCCAGGGGCTGACAGGGACCCCTGCCCCTCAGGGCCTGGCAGCACCCACCCCTGCACTCTCCACGAAGGACACCGGGTGGGAGGCCAGCCCCAGTGCTCCCCGCATAAGCCAGGGGTGCTGCTGGCCGCAGCAGGCCCGCGCGTCTCCCCGTGGGTGCCATGCCAGCTGCTAACGCGGTGAGATGCGGCTCTCCGGAGAATGGTGGCGATGCCTTTTAGCCAGCAGATCCTAAAGGCTCCGTGTCTGAGACAGCGTTACCTGCTGTCCTGATCGGGTCTGAGGGAACGTGCCGAGAAGAGGCGGACATTGCGGCTTGAGGAGACGAGAAAACATCTCCGAGGACAAGGTTTCCAGGGAACGGATTGGTTTCCATGTTTTCATTTTCTATAAATACCATGTGCACAAACATTTCCATTTCCCCGTGGTAATTTAAGGGCAAGAATATTTACCAAAACCAAACACATAGATGGAATATTTTTTTCATGACAACCTGAAACAGGGTTTTTGTTTCCATTTGCTTTGATCCCAGTAAGAGCTGAGGTGCTGGCTGTGGTAGCAGATGCTGGCAGCAGCAACTCCCCATTATATACACCGAGGGGAAGAGGTAAACCTTCACACCTGCTTCCTTCTCTTGTCTGAACCAGGGCCACACCTGCTGCTGCTCCTCCCACCTCCTCCCCACACCCCGGGGGTGCCAATCCTGTCCCCCACCCATCACTGCTGGGCTGGGCAGAGCCTCTCAGCTCTGGTCCACGTCCTCACACCATGGTCAGCACCTGCTGCTCCTCTCTGCTGGAAACCCCTTCCCATGCCACCAATGGGGCGCACAGCATTGTTTGGGAACGTGGCCAGTTCTGTATTATACAGAAAGAATACAAAAGTCCTAGTACTGTAGCAATGCGCTAGGGCTGAGTTATGGCATTAGAGCACACAGGATAAGCAGTAGGTAGTGGTATCTAAAATTAGAGTTGTAATTTAAGCTTTTGTTCCAACGTGAATAGGGAAGCATGTTTTCTATGTTTAGACATCCTAAAATAATGTTTATTATGTATCCTATTGTGACATCCTGTGGTTAAACACAGTATTACAGATACCATCAAATCACAATTTTGACCACGTGATTGCGTAAAATTAGACTATATGGAATTAGCAGTGGTAACTCATACCTCCCGGCTTTACACATTCAGTTTGGCCAACTACAGCCTTCCATATAGCTTTGATCATTCTCCAAAAACTTCTCCTGGATGAGAAGAAATCACATTGAGCCAAACATGAATACAGGATAGTGCACATTTTTTTGTGCTTGTGCATTTGCCAGAAATTACATTATCCCTGCCCTTTCTGATAAAAGGCCTACAAGTCAGTATGTTGATTGTTTACATGCTAATCCACATTTCCTTTTTAGGCAACATTTGTGCTCTAAGGATTAAGCCTCTCCAAAGAGAAACAAGAAGCACCCAAGTCTTTGCACAACTGCAGTAGATCTCCAGGTTGTATAAAGCATAAGCATTAAATGCACTTATGCTCCCATCTCTTACAGTATTACCAAAGATGATTTTTCCCAGGTCAAGGAACACCACATCCTCTGCTATGCAAACTGCTCATCCTCCCACCTCAGCAAAGCGGGGCTGGGCACTCACAGCTGCAGGTGATTCAGGGGACTGCAATTACCCTTCAGTTAGTCCTAAACCAACACTCCAGCCCACCAGCCCCAGCATGCAGAGGAACAGCTCCAATGACACAGGAAATTGAGGTCTTGACCCCCTGACAGCATCAGTAAGCCTTGGCATTTTTCTCACAATTAGCTGGATGAGAGGTCTACTTAGATCCCAGCTGGGAATTAGCATTGTTCATTAACAGCACATTTCCATTTCATCAACCTACAATATTTCAGGGCTCAAGCTAAGCAGCTGGATATTCATGCAGTTTTAAAGAGCCAAGATAGCTGATCAAGATAATAACAGATGGAGCATACCTGTTATGTCTTCACTTGTTTGAGCTTTTCAGGAAGACAGCAAGAGTAACCTCTCCCGACAACACTGTATTTTGGCCTCATTCTCATTACATGGGACACAAACAGTTAATGCTACTTTCTCTGGCTTCCTTTTTACCCCAAACGCAAAAGATACCCATGCAAATCTAGGTTTCTATCTAAGGGGCAATAAATTATAAAGAATTATACTGTGCATGCCTCTGAGCACTAGCCTTCAGTGAATTGCTTAGGGAGGGCTTAGAAAAACTAGGTATGGCTTTATAAATCAAGTACTTCCAATGACATTCAGAAACAAGAGGCAGTTTATATAAAACTGGCTTCATGTTGATGTATGCTGTTTGTCAAGCAGAATGCTGCACTCTGTGCCTGTTCATTTCCAAAAGGATTGAGACATACAACATTGAGACATAGCTTCTATTTCAGACTTTCATCTTCAGAAACTCATAGTTCCGACTTAGTATGCCCTAAGCAAAGCTGGCTGTGTTTCATACTAATTTTAGTCTTCTTCCTACCACCATTCCCCAGTTTCTTCCACCAAGTATTTTTCATGGTATTACAGCTCTTATTCCAAATACAGGAACAAATAAAGTTGGCTTGGAAAGGGTGACAGTTTATTGAATGCATAACACATTATGATACAAAAATAAGTTAATTGCATAGAAAATTTTAAAGACCTATAGACAAGATTAACTTTGAAGTAGACAGATGTTTGATCCAGATGTGAAGAGCCTCTACTATCTGCATCTGAAAGACATAAGAACACACTGTAAGCTTCAGTCATGTAACTTTTAGTCACAAGGGGATACACCATAGCAGGGAAGGGCTTGGGCCATTTATTGTAATTCAGATGCTTGCTATCCTCTCCTCAGCATTCTGATGACATACCATTTTCCCAGAACTTGACTAAGCCTCACACTGAGCAGGTGGGAGACCAGCCTACTGTTACAACAATTTGATGTCCTAATGCTTGTGTCTATATAGCTATTTTAATCACTACAGTACGGAGAAGTAAAGATTTACTTGTGCTGTCAGAACCCCTCTGCCACATTCCCAACACTGGTCAAAGATCAACTGCCAACTCTAGAGCAGTTAGTGGTATGACAGTGGCACTCCTACACCATGTTGACATAAGACTATTTTTAAACAATCTTGTTTGTTTTTTTCATTCTACAGCTTATACCTGTTGTGCTGAAGACTCCCATTAGATGGCACTCCAATTGCTCCCGTTGACTTGAAGGCAGTTTGAGAGGCTCTCATCAGAGCTGCATATCTACAAAGAAATACAACCAGGCTCAGCACCTCTTATGCACACTGCCACTAGTTTCACTCTTCCATCAGTTTAGTCATCTGCATCTGTACAAGCCTTACAGTCCTATGGCACAGAACAAGAAAGGTACATCTGCCTGCAGGAGACAGATCTTTATTAAAACTAAGTTTAAACTTTGCTTGGCAAGGTATTGATTTTATTCTTTTTTACTTCAAGGAGCTGGGGAAAACTTTAGGATTCTAGTATTTAGATCCAGACCCCAAAGGGTACTTGAGATGGCCAGTGTTTATTTATTCACAGTTAGGAGACACTGAGAGTCACACTATCAAGATAAGCAAGCTTGAAAGAATTTTAGGAAGGCATTTGACAAGAAGCTTTTATCTTGGCTCACAGACTTTCAGAAATTAGGCCCAAAACACAGAGAGGAAGTAGTGGCTATTTTATTCAAGTGACCAGTAGTTCACAGAGTTCCCTCTTTGTCTGAGCTCCTCACCAACCCCTGATACTAGCTCTGAAGTTTCAGCTTGAGCTCAAAGTATTGTAAATACAGCTTACCCTGCCTTGGAGGTGGGATGGCTGCTCCCTTTACAGTCGTGATCCAGAGGATGCCGATGTTTTATGCAGAAGTTGCCACCACACTGTTCACAAACTACCTTCATCATCTCTTTCCTTTTGCAACCTGGCTTTAAGCACTTGTTTGTGAATATCTAAATAACAGAGAACATGAAGTTGGCAATGCTTGCTTGGTGATCAGCTTCCCAAGTAATGACCAGGCTGAAGCACAAATGCTCAAGCGCCCTTAGAATTAAGGTGAAACAGAGCAAGCTTCTACACATTGTGCTGTCAGAACACTAAGCCTCACACTGAGCAGGTGGGAGATGCTGTTAAAACAATTTGGTGTCCTAGTGCTTGTGTCTATGTAGCTATTTTAATCACTACAGTGTGCTTGTGAAGCACAACTGACCAAGCCTCACACCGAGCAGGTGGGAGACCAGTGTGCTTCACAAGCATTAGGCAGGCAGTTTCCACTTCGACAGCAGTTTCCTTACCCTCTGCTTCTGCTGGGCTGGATTGTATTTGCAGTCCTTATCCATGTGGGCTCCAACCACAACATCTGGTATTTCCCCCTTCTGTACTGGGATAGGTGCATTGCAGAGCGGACACACTGGAACCTGCACATTCTAAGAACATACACAGATCAGAAGTCCCACCCAATTATTCTTCTGTCCTTCCCCTTCTCTTACCCATGGGTGATAGAAGCATTCACAAGTGGTTTACGTTCTACTCATTTACTAATGCTTTTAAAGATATACTTCACAAAGGTAACTGCAAATCATTATCCAAAAATAGACATGCTTTGCCAAATCAATTTCTAGCAACATATTTGGTAAGTTGACTTTAAATATGCTTCTAGGCTTTCTGGAATTACAGCCTTGGAATACTTCAAAGCCCAGGTATGGGCCAGAGATCAAAGTTTGGCCCCACTTACTCTATTTCTTCTGTAGTTTCATGTTTGCTGTCCTTCAACTGAAAGGACTGGGGCTGCAGAAAGTTTTAGGCCACAATACGTTACTTAAAATATAAAGCACTCCTCTGGGAAGATGCAGTGTAAGTGAAAGTAACTAGAACCTAGCAGTACTGACCTCCGAAATGTTAGGTTTCTACATATTTGAAATTCAGCATCTTGCGGTTCTCCCATCCACTTTTATTGAAACCACAGGTCAAGTTTCAGAGCAGCCTTTATGTGTGACTTAGCAATTCTGCACTGTGAATTACTGACTCATGTATAGGAACTTACTTTCTTGTAGGCAGAGCTACACTTGTGGTCATCATAACGGATGTGATCTTTACAGAAGACTTCCCCACAAGCATCGCATTTCAGAGGAAGAAAGTCTGGGAAAAGAATAAAAAAAAGAAAAACAGATTCTCACAGAGCAGAGCTAACAGCTGTAAGAGTACTTGCAAAAGACTACAAATAAATTCTAAAGCAAGTTTGTCTAGTGACAATCCAATTATCTCAGGAGAAAGCACATCATTCTTCATTAATATTAAAACTAAAAAAATAAGAGCGATAAGTTTTGCCTCTTTTTATCCAGTGTTAGTCTAACACAGGCCGTAAATACCTCAGGAGCTCCTGGAGCACAGAAACTGTTAGTGAGGCACGAGTCACGGGCTAGGAGCTGAAGTACAAATCCAAAGCCCAGACTCGAAAGTATTTTTATTCTTTAAAAGTCATCCCTTAAGAGCTTAACAACACCGAGAACGAGGTACACCGGGCTCAGCTATCACCCTCCACAAGGCCCACTGAGGAGGGGCCACAGAAGCGGCGCTGGTACCCGCTACTAACCGCAGCACCCGTGCGCAGAACCTGCCTTGCCGAGGAGGCTCGGGGTGCAGGACGCTGGCCTCCCCGGGACACACGCTATCCGCTCCTTACGGGCCACGGAGGGGGGCTTGCTCGAGGG
>NW_008824369.1:2332226-2338687 GCF_000699105.1 Pygoscelis adeliae
AAGGGCCTCCCCGGCTTCCCCAGGGGATCATGTCCACGTGCCACGAGCGGGCCCGGTGCTGTCAATACCCTGTCAATACCCTGTCAATACCCTGTCAATACCCTGTCAATACCCTGTCAATACCCTGTCAATACCCTGTCAATACCCTGTCAATACCCTGTCAATACCCTGTCAATACCCTGTCAATACCCTGTCAATACCCTGTCAATACCCTGTCAACGAGCGGGCCCGGTGCTGTCAATACCCTGTCAATACCCTGTCAATACCCTGTCAATACCCTGTCAATAACCTGTTGTACAGGCGCTTAAAGGGGAGGGCGCGGGGCTGTGCTGGCCGTGGGACACCTGTCTCCAGTAAGGACAGGGGGGACAGTGCCCCGGAAAAGCCCGTCTTGGGCTGGTTTGCTCCAGGGGACGCTGGGGTGTCTCGGCCCTTTGCCTCTTCCATTTTCATTTCATTTTTTCATCAGGGCTTAGGCTGCCGCACCGTCCCTCTGCATTGCGATGCTTAACTCATGTTACTTCCAAACTTTAAAATAAATGCAGAGAGCTCGGTCAGAGAGGGTCTTTTCGTCGCAGCAAGATGATGCTCAGGGCCCCGCTACAGGACTTCAGAATGTGCTAACTGGTTTGGGTGGACAAGCCTCAGTGGACCGCAGCTGGTTTGAGTGGACTGTGCTAACTGGTTTGGGTGGACAGGCCTCCGCTGCAGCTGTGGGTTTGCGCAAGTCAACTGGATAAAAAGTTTCCCAGTCGGTCCCTGTTTTTAAATGCTTATCTCACTTGTAACGAGGCACCTCAAGATCAAAGTGTAGTTTAGAAATGTTGATCTTTGAATGTGTGTAACGATACTGGCTTCGCATGGAGGAGGTGAGGACTATTGATTTAGTGACATTTGTTACGGGATTGAGAAATGACAAAATGTTGTTCTGCCCCTGCTCTCCCCAGAAAACACCTGACTTTCTCCTGTCGTACATGACTCAGATGCAGAGTGGAGCTGTGAGATTGAAGAGGAGCTTTAGGAAGGCATGTGGTGACCGACTGCAAAGGCCAATTTGTGCTGTCAAAGTCTGGGAACGGCATGTGCCACTCATCCATCTTCCGCGTCACCCTGCCACGTGGCATTCGCGTGACTCCCGCTGTGCGTGCCAGCTTACAGCCGGCCAGGCCGGCATTATGGTCCTCCCAACAGCACAGTCCTGCTGGATTAAACGATACCGCGTCATCAGCCAGACACACTTCTCAGGCCTTCCCACACGTTAATTTTCCCACCTGGACCCATAAAATTACCGAAGATCCTATTTAAAACCCTTCCTCCAAAGAACAACCGCCATGACAGAGCACTGCAGTCTGCCACAGGTCCTTGGTTCGCGAGGGGCAAACTCGTGGTTTCATCTCCTCCGCTGTGGCGCTTGCTGCATGGGGTCTTCTTGGACAGCTGTGCCACGTCCACGCTGGGAGCACCCACAACCCGCCCTGGGGACACCCTGGGGGTGTGATGTAGCCCCACAGGGAGATACCAGCTCAGGTCTGGGAGCAGTTTGAAAGGCAGTGCTGTGCTTAGCGAACCGAGTCCTGCCCCTCTGCCCAGCACAGCTATAGGCACATAGACTTTGGAGAGTGATGTGAGAAGAGACCTTCTGGGTGATTCAATTCAAGCTTCTATTAAACATTTACCTACTTCATGTAATTGCCTTCATAAACAAACCTAAGCCAATGTTAAAAGCAGTTTATTCCCATCAGAAGGCTGTCCCACAACCTCACTGCTCTCGTGATGAAAAGACAGCTTCAAGTTTCTAGTGTAAAAGTTTCCCTGGCCATCTGCCTTCAAAGCAGTGTTGTCCTTTGATTTACATGGTTTCATCTCACCATGTCTGTACAACCAGCAGCTGAAGGAACCAGGCCGACGCTGCTTTGAATGTGTAAGGTAGAGCCATCATTCTCCAGCTGTGTCCTAGAGGAGCGTTCTGCAGCAGTGGTAGATGTTTCCATCAGACGTCGCGCTGTTCATCTGCTGATGGTCCCATCCTTGGGCTGAAGCTGCCCTTCTCCCTGCTCCAGAACCTGCCTCTCGAGTTGCGTTCAATGCAAACCCTGGTGGCCTCAAGCCCAGGGAGAGCCTTAGCAGCCGGTGCTCTGTTTAGTGCACAGAGGTGCCCGGTACTTGACAATACAGTCACGCAGCATCTTCCACCAGATTCCTTTGGCTGATGGCATGTGATTATAAGGATTTCCCTTGTCTGAGCTGAGCCAGCTACCTAGTGTCTACCAGGGCAGTGGGGGGCAGCCAGAGCATGGCACTCTCCCCCACTTTGTTCTTCCGACCTGGTTGGTTTTGACAGTTGGGGACGAGGGAGTGTTAAAAAGAAGGAGGAAACAGCAAAAAAAAATCTAAATACAATCGGTAATAGAAAGTCCAGTTATATGAGGTACTTCAAGAACTTCGCTCCATTATGCGTCTGTACATCAGCTCCGTTATACTATTTACACAACACTCGAGAACTTGGGAAGTGCAAAGAAAATCACTTGCCCTGCTGGGCTCGCAGGCTGATTTTTCTCATACAAAGCACCTACCCAGCGCCCAAGAGGACCAGGACCCCAGTGATCTCCCCGGGAAGGCTTGCCAAAAAGCGGCGGGGTGAGCTTGGCGGAGCGGAAGAGGCTGGTGTCTTCGCTGGCTGGCTGATGCTGCCCTGCAGACTGGAGAGCCACTGCCAAAGGGATCATGTTTTATGGTGGGGAAGGGAGGAGCCTGCGTATGGATAACAACAGAAATGGCTCTGCGCAGATTAGACACTCTTAAGGAAGACTGTAAATCCCAAGTCTAGAAACCCAATAGTACAGGCAGCCGTCTTAATAGAAACGAGGATTAGAAATTAGCCGAGGTCTTTAGTGATATTTTTAGAAGGTTGCTCCTGACAGGTTAGGCTGCTGAGAACTGGAGGAAAGTGCCGAACCCCGTATTACTCGGGGAAGGATCACACAGTGCAGCGTGTGATTAGAGGCTGGCTAGCTTAGCGACAAGGGGGATAGGTGGGTTAGAACTGATTCGGGAGGAATTAGCAAGGGAAATTGCTTGAGAAGCAGAATTTGATTAGGGGCAGCCAACATGGATTTATGATAGGAAAGCTACGTGTAACTAACTTGCTGGAGTCTGGGGGAGGTATCCTTCCCCAGCAGCCCGCGGCGTGTGGGTTTTATATAGCCTGATCTGCAAAGGGAAGGCCTGGCCTTTGCCACCAGAGTGGTCATGCTGGGTGGGATGGATGGGGGTCACCTCCCTGCCTTGTGTCTGCACGGTCTCTCTGCCTCCTCTTTTTCCCTCCACCCGTTTTACTCCTTTTCTAGAAATTAGCCAAGGTCTTTAGTGATATTTTTAGAAGGTTGCTCCTGACAGGTTAGGCTGCTGAGAACTGGGGGAAAGTGCCGAACCCCGTATTACTCGGGGAAGGATCACACAGTGCAGCGTGTGATTAGATCCCTTGTTTTCAGGGAGGAGGGCTATTGCTTTTTCCTGTGGTTCTGCAATTTGTCCCTCCCTCTCCCGTGGGACCTGGGATTGCCTCTTGGTGGCTCTGCTGGGGGTTACATGCCACCATCCACCCCACCTCGCCAGCATGGTCTGCCTTAGGACCCGCATTGCATCCTAAAGGGGTTTATTCCCCCTCTGAAGAGGACCACAGCCTTCCTCAGCTTCACAGATGTTTGCTCCTTCAAACAGGGCCCCCGAGAGTCATTATTTTGGAGAAGGCTAGAATTGCTCTGCAGAAAACAGAAAATCCTCTGACAGCCTCAGACCTGCACACCACTGTCCTCCCGTATGGCCAGTCCAGCCTGGTGGAGGCCAAGCACGGAGGAGCAATGGCCAAGGGATTCTTGACCCGGCCGAAGGGACTGGCACACTGCCCAGAAGAGAGAGGGAAGGTCTTCAAAGGCCTTCCCCATCCACTCTGTCATGACAGCTCTAATTGCATGGCTGGAGAAAGTCCTTGCTGCTTTTGAATGCCATGGCAAACACGATGAAAAACCCAAACGGGACAGGCCAAGGGTGGCTTTGTTTCCTCTGTGCTGCCAGCCTGTGAGGGCAGGGGGACATTCATGGCATGGCAGGGGGACAACTGTCCCGCATCGCTGCCAGCTACAGACATGTCATGGATGGGGAGCCAGGGATGTGGCTGGCTCCATCCTATCTCTCAGGGCAGTGTCTGTTCCCTTCCCACCAAGGTGTGTTACGATGGGCAGCACAGCACAGAGATGCCCGTGGCCGAGACAGCCAGGTCCATCCACCTCCTCTCTGCCTTGTGTGCCCCAAAATCCTCCCAGCACTGTCCAGAAGACATGGACAAGTCCCCTGTCCCCGGTGTCCCCAGGGCCACCTCATTGCCTGTGGTACTCCTGCGCCATCCGGGAGCATCCTGCTTGCTGCTCCAGCTGTGGAGCCACCGCTGCAGCATTAACATTCGGGTGACTCCAGCTCACATTTGCCTCTTCCAGGTCTCTCAACTCCAATCCCATCGTCCCACTTTTCGGCTCATAATTCGTACCAGGCTTTTAAAACTGAATTTTATTTTTATTGCAATGACCCTGTGGTGCTGCCAGATCCCTCTGTGGAGGAGAAGTGACATCTCCATTACATAGCTCAGATAAGTGTCTTAAAGAGACCACACACAAAGGAACCTAATGGTACCTATTTTTATTAGGTTTATTACAGGAAGGGAAGTAAAGCAGTCCGATCTCCCCACAGGATACTCCGTTAACAGCAGCAGACAGAGAGGAGAGATCTGTGGAGGCGGATCAGTTTTCCAAGAATATTAGCTACTGCTGCTCTAAAATTAGAGTCTAGGGAGAGCAGACAGGTTGACATAATTGAAAGGGCTGTCTTATGGGATGACATAGTTAAACGAGCCCATGATCAGCTTTAGAGTGACAGCTCAGCGACTTCTTCTAATCCCCAAAGGAGCACTGAGTTGCGAGGCTGTGATTTAACTAGTCCTGGATCTTATCTTGTGATGATGTCAATATTATTAGAACGCATTTCTAAAGAGATGCCTCCAAAATCACTGTACATGAACCGACCGCTTTTACAGGCACGATTCTCCTGCAGCTTCACCCTGCAAAGTCCATAGGTAATACAAACACTCCTCTGCTGCCCTTCTTACATACCCAATCCTGTCCCCGTGGGCTGGGCTACAGGGGCAGACCCAGAAACAGGATTAAGAACCTCATTTCAGGATGAAGCTGAAAAATATCCTTGAGCTGCCCATTTTATTCAACATAATTCAATATCAAACACAAACTAACAAAGTTAGAGGTGAAATATAATAGCAGGATCCCCATAAAAAATAACCTAATCTGTAAGATAAATAGACAACACTTTAGCCTGGGGAGGTAGCAAATAAAAGAGAAATATGAGCAGAGCTGTTCTCAATTCATAAGTAACTTTAAAGAGAAATAATGAAGATGAGTTGTCCAACTTTTAATGTCCTAAGATTCTTATCAACGAAAAAAAGAGATTCTTAATGTTTTCCTCATACACTCTCACAAGGCGGATGTCCCCAGCCAAATGCCCTGGATCATTCCCACACAAGCAGACACCCGTTGGAAGTGGAAATGGTTTGGAGGGGCCATCCTGCAATTCCTGATGGGGCAGGAGACATCAGGGATGGAGCTCTTCTGAACCCTCATGCTGGTGGAGCTTCTCAATTGCCTTTGGTGGCCACCTCCCACTGTCTTGTTTCAGGTGCAAAACTCAGAGCACCCACTGCCTTCACAGCAGCGTTAGCCTGACTTTTATTATTTTAAATTTTTTTAGCCATTTTTTGTTAGTGCCTACTCTAACTTCAAAGGCTGGGATTTTCCAAGCAGCCTAATGCATTTAGGCACCTAAATCACGTTGTGTTTCAAGGGTGTATCAGCCCTTAGGCTCCTTGGCAAATCCTTGCTGACTGCCTAAGGGCTCACCACCGCAGCCACTGTTACGCTGCTGGATTTTCACAGGTACCAATATACCAGCATGAGCTCACTTCTTCGATAGAAGAGTCTCTTGTTTAAAACCCGCTTCCTAAATGACAAAGTAAACTGGAAAGGGCCTCCTCTGACGGTTAATTTTTGGTGATATATACCTGTATGGGAGTGTTAAATTCTCTCCTTAGGTTATACAAAAAAAAAAGCTTTGCTTTGTAGACTGAACTTCAATTAGAGACCAAGTGCTCCTGATCCCCAGCTGTTAGCCCTCCAGTGGAAACCCCAGATTTGGTGTTTTAGAGGTAAAACCCACCATACCTCCCACTGCCTCTGATACCCACTGTGTCTCCAACCCCCTTGTAGAGCATCCAGACAGCACGCTCTAAAAGGAGCATCCTTTTAGAAAGAAGAGGCTTTTCCTTCTTCAGTATCACTGTGTACTGTATAGGAGGAACAAAAAAATGAGCAGAATCGAGCCATTTGCTTTGCTGTTTGGGA
>NW_008824369.1:2338699-2343909 GCF_000699105.1 Pygoscelis adeliae
GGGAAAGAGCACAGATGGCAACCGAACTGGCAGCGGGACAGGTACAGAGGGCACGTAGCTCCGAAAAGGCTGCCTCAAAGGGTGGGAAACATTGCAACAGCCTTTCTAATAGTAGTGGAAAAATAAATCCCTTATCAAGTGATTTCTGGTCACAGATCAAACAGTAGTGTCTTATAATGTCAGCTGCCGATACCTAGCAGAAAACAGATTAGGGGTCTTATCAACGAAAAAAAGAGATTCTTAATGTTTTCCTCATACACAAGGCGGATGTCCCCAGCCAAATGCCCTGGATCATTCCCATACAAGCAGACACCCGTTGGAAGTGGCAGACTTCCCTGGGATAACAACTGCCTTTTTGTTGGGTCCATACTGCAAATGGCACAACAGGACCCAGTCCACAACTACCGAGCCCCAGATATCCTAGGCACTACAATGATGCCATCAATCAGCAAGGGCAGTTAGACCCCAAATCCTCCTTATTTATGGCATTCGTGATTTCAAATTAAAGCATTTCACTGAAAACTGAGACTCTGTCCTTAAGTACTTCAACTGATGATGATTTAACAGCAGTGCCAAACCTCAGCATTGTCTTTATTTTTCTTTTTTTAATGTAGATAAACAGAGCCATCCTTCTTTCCCATTTTGTAGCACTAAGAAATAAACCTGAACCCTAATAAGTGGGGTTTGTTTTATGCTGTGGGTACAGAACGGGAATAAATCCATCTCTGGTGCAGATGAGTGGGTCTCCTGTGGGTTAGCAGGGGAGCATGGTCAGGGGGGTCCTGGCAGAGCTTGGGAGCCAGAGGGAAAAAGAATAGATCCGGGGGGAATAGCTGAGCAGTGGAGGAGACCCCCTTAATGCATGGCTTCCATAGCGGGCAGACAGACCTAAAGAAATCATCTCCAAAAGCGATGGCTCTGAGCTGGACAGCATGAGTTTGGGTCATACCCTCCTTTGCAGCCGCTGCTCGGACTAGGGGGTAGGACAACAGTTTTAGCTATTTCCCTTGTTTTCCAGAGAGTAATCCCTCACCCAGGGGTCCCAACCACCCATTTACTGGTGGCCTTTACCAGCCCGCGGTGCAGCCGCGTCCTTGGAGGCACCAGGCAGCCCTGGGAGGCCATGGAGCACCCGCAGGGTGATGCTCCCCTCGGAAAGATGTCCATCCCACAAGGACAAGGCCGCGTGACGCTCGGAGCCGCGTGCCACGAGGTGGCACCATGTCACTGCTAACCTGCACGGCGGGGTCACCTCTGCGGCCAAGGAGCTTCTGCAGGACCCTACCCACCTGGTAGGCCTCCGAGCAGGCCCATCATTAAAATCCGTCCACTGAACTTCTTTTTTTTTTCCCAATAACTGGGCAGCCCTCCGTTCTGTAAGACCCAGCTGAGGGAGGGGGTGGTGCCACTGCCCTGTCCCATGGAGCATCCTCCCAGCGGGACCAGTCACCTATGAGAGCCCTCTGCATCTCCTGCAGAAATCTGGTCACCCTATAGCTGAGGGCACAAGGTTTGCAGAGCCGCAGTGCCATCTCCCAGTGGTTACAGCTCTCCTTGGGGGGGTCCTGGGCCCCTGTCCCTGCTGTCACAGTCATTTGTTGGCACTGGGAGAAATGTCAGTGTCATGGTGGTGACTGTGCCTGGCTGGTGTGTGCTGACCTGCCGGCATGCACTGACTGTGCCCCCACCCTCCAGAGACTACATGCAGGAGAGCTTGTTTCTCCCATAGAGCTTGATCACGTCAAGGTAGGGAGGATTCAGGTGAGCCTATATCCCTGAGGAACTTCAAACTTCATGCCTTGGCACATTCAGATCACCTCTATCTTGGGAGCACCAGTGCAGAAAAGAAATGCGGTGGGTGACAGTCCCCAACCCAAAGAACTTGCCCAGCACCTGGTTAGTGCCTTGATTAGGCTCCTGAGCTCCTGATTGCCAAGTGTCCACAGCCTAGCCCAGTCCTTGGGGTCCTTCAGCAAAGCCCTACAGCTGAATGCCCCGTACTGCTCAGGGAGCCCAGCCTCAGGACCTGCCTGTCCCCACCACTCTGCCCTGAGCTCTACTAACACAGACCTAACGTTGGCTTCGGTGGGGCTGACTGCTCAGATGCTCCATGGAAAACAAGGTGACTGCTGCACCCAAGTCTCACCTAATGAAGAAAACACAAGTACAAGCCATAGGAAACTATTAGCAGAAAATTCCCCAACGGATGAGAGTTTCTGCACACACCGAGTAAGCTCCAAGTAGCTCCTTCCGCTCTTGCTTTAGAGCATGGAGCAACCAGCCAAAAAAACATGCGCTTCTCTCTGAAGAGGAAACAGAGGGAGCTGCTCAAAGGGAGCTCTCCTGCGTCGGTTCGCTGTCCCTGGCAGTGCGCTCAGCGCTGTAATACAGAGACTGGTAATACCTACACTATTCCTGACACAATGCTTTGTGGCTGAACAATACATTTGCCAATTCAATTTATTCAAACAAGTTCCTTGGGAAGACAGCAAAGGAAATGCAGGTGGCAATTACCAAATTCAGACTCTGCCCTGGACTCGGGGAAACAAAGGGGCAAGATAGGAGAGAAATAGCAAGTTCTGCTGGAAATCCCACAACCGCAGAATCCTAGGAGCTTTTAATCATGTGCTTGCTGTATTCAGCTGAAAAAAAACCCTGTGTCATTGGGCAAGGAGACAGAGCAGCGCTGCAATTGCTCTGCTGTAGCACTTAGCACTTTGGAATATCTTTACTACAAAAATTAAATGCTTTTTTGTTTTCCTTTGAAAGCACAGCAGTATTTGGGCTCCATGGCCCATTGCAGTGACATGTAATTGAAGAATAAGTACATTCAACAGCTACCAAGACTGACAGCGTTGCAAGTCCCGCTGTGTTGCATACTGTCTAACCATACTGCAGACAGACGGGGTGGAGGTTGCCTACAAGCTTAGATGAACTGTCTAACCAGTTCAAAGCTTGGTTAGACACCTTCAGCCATGTGCTGAGTCCCATCAGATCCCAGACCATCTTTCCCAGTACATCAGCATGGGCGCAAGCCTGCAGCCCAGCGCTGGTGGTCCCTGCGCCCAGGACGCAGCTCCAGGAGCAGCCTCCCGGGCGGCTGGAGGGAGAGAAAAACCTGCCGGGAACCTCCACTTTGGCTCTGGATGGGCAAGAAGGAAACTTCAGCTGCAGAAGCACAGCTATGGAAAATTTCCTCTTACTAGAGCCTGCAAACCCCACAGCATCAGCTTCCCATACCCCATTCACAGTCATGGGGTGAGCCCCCCAGGTCATGCTTCGTCTCCCCATCCCACTCCATCCCTCACAGCCAGCCCCAGGGCAGCTGTAGCTCCTCGCCCAGCAAAGCAGTTACACCAGGGATGAATTTGGCCCCAGATGTAGAATTAGGTTAAGCCAAAAGGTGGCAGCATCTTATTCAGTATCGATTTTGCATGAATATTTCTCCTATTAGCCATTTTTCTTTCTAATCATAGAATGTAAGTTTGTAAATTACAGAGGTGGAGAGTAAATGTATTGCAACCTCTGGCAAATTGATATTTTTGCAGCAACGGTAAACTTTTTCTGATGGCAGATAATTGAAGGGAGCAAGCGTCAGATAAAATTCATAAAGATTTGGACCTACTGGAATAAGACAAATTATATTTAATGCTCAGAGTTGTAAAGTAATTACCCTGGGCTCCAATATAATAGATACATAGACACAGTAAATGGAGTTTGGCTGACCAGGTGCCTTTGATGCGGTACTGCACAGGGCCCTGCGACAGCCAGGGAATGGAGAGGGGACAGCCCCCTGCGTACAGGGTGACGCCTCGGGTTGGTGTCAGCCCCAGAAATGCCCTTCCTCGGGAGGGAAGGAGATGCCCCCCACGCCTGCAGCAGAGCCCTGCAACCCTGAACCCTGCTGCTGGGTGCGCAGCCAGAGAGCCATCATCACCCAGAGCCCTTCCACATTTCCAAAGGCACAAGAAGCCTTTGGGCACCCTGCTCTATCCGTACCTCTCAGCAGTCATCAGCTGCTGCAGGTTCTCCAGCAAACCCACAGCCTCCTGTTCTCACGCTCCAGCCAGCGGACATCACCACCTCACATCAACCGCTTCCCCCGGCACCCAAGAGAGCAGCTGGCAGCTAACCAGGAGGAGGGTGACCCCTCCCTGGGGTGGTCACTGCCCTTTACCCAGAGGGGACTGACCCCTGTGGGGATGGGCATCCCAACCAGAGCTTGATGCCACTGCCATGGAACAGCGGCACACCTCCCACCTCAGAGGGAAGTTGCAGAGAGACTGCCACATTCGGAACTAGAAGGTACTAGCCCCCATCTAGCTACAACTCCATTTCCACCAGCTAGGAAAGATCAGGAGATCCTTCGCTCATACTGAGGAACCACCTTGTCTCCCCTTTTATAGCCCGGCCTCGATCAGCCCTGTGATGGACACCTGCCAGGTCATCTTCATTGCATGTAGCATCACACTGTGCTACTAGGCACATCCAGACCTTACAAAAAAAAAAAAAAATTAAAAAAAGGCTGGCAGTGCCCTATCCCACTTTTCAAAGCAGGATGTCAGTGCAAGCTTCCCTGGCAAGATACGTGCAGCGCTAAAATGCTTTTAATGCAGGCACCTAGCATTGGCGGCTGTTTGGCAAGCACATCCCAGCCGCCCCAACGGTCAGGAAGAAAACGTGCTCAAACACACGCCGAGCTGGGAGGTCCCAACCCAGCCCTTCTTCAGGGCTCCTCAAACACTGTCTCTGAGCAGCTGCTGGGAAACCATAAGCCAACAGCAGGCCTTGTTCCTGCTCCACCACCAGTGCTCCTCCTGCTAATGTGCCTCTGCCCCTTTGAAGAAGTTGCTTAGAAATTCAGCAGCAATTATGCAAGCTTTAGTATTAAAAAATGCACGTGGATCTGAAAGCAAATATGAAGCTGCTGCTGTAACGCTAGCTTTAAGCTGTCTACAGTGCCTAGAAATTCTCAGTGGGATGTTTGAGAAGGATGTATATGTGTTGACAACATTAAATGATCCATGGCTCAAGGACAGAATTGAAACCATACATCTACTTCATACAGGCACTGATCACTGGGAGAGTGTTTTTCTTAAACTAACCACGGAAGGCCAGGCACCTCATCCTCCCCAGAAAGGCAGGGATGGCTCGGGGAACAGAAGGTGCACACACGCTCGTACCACATCCCGGTGTGTAACAGAGCACCA
>NW_008824369.1:2343963-2351850 GCF_000699105.1 Pygoscelis adeliae
TGGCTGCACCATCTTTGAGGGAAATTGAGCATGTCACTTCGGTGCATCACCCTCTTCTCATCACCTCCCAAAGAGGCAGCACCACTCGCACACATCCGTGCAACATCTGGCGAGAGGGCGAGGAGGGGCAGGATGCTGCAAGATTCGCTGGTGTGACAATTTGCCTATTCAGCGTTACGTGCCCCAGAGCACAGCCTCGGATGCCCATGTGCCTCGGTGCCAGCCGCAGCATGGCAGCGAACTGCGAGAGCCACCAGCAGCAAGTGCCTCGCTCTCGAAAGCTATAGCCTTTTCTATATGTGAAATTCCCAAGGACAAGGAAAAACTGGCAGACAACAAGGAGGATTAGGTGGTTCCCCAAGGAACACAAGAAACGCTGCGAGATTGTATCATCGCCCATTTTGGTGGGGTGATTAGGCTCTATTTGATGCTGGGAGGATGATTTCTGTTAGGCTATTTTACGAGCGTTAGCCCAGCTATTAACAGTAGGTGGTGGGAAGTCATGTTTCCCCAGATGCAATAAAGCCAGACTCCTTGAGACTGCAGCCTCCTTGCCCCAAAATCCAGGCCTGCCATGGCCAGCACCCTGCCCCAGGGAAGCTCTCTCCTTGCTCTCCCTCCAGAAGCTGGTTGCTGATGCTTTCTGGTTCTTGCTGCTTTGCAGCATGCTGCTGTGAGCTGCCTGGGGGAAACCTCCCTCCCTAGCTCGCCTGCTACTCCAACCCCATCACCCCAGTCCCTGAGTCAGGTACTGGTTTCCATCATTTCAACTATTACCAAACTAAAGGGTATTTCTTTGCTCCCTCGTTTACGCTGAATGTTTATTTAATAGGCTGGCCAGCTTCAATTAGGTCTGTGATTACTCACAGATGACAGCTCCAGCATAACAATGTTTACTCTCAAACTCTATCTCCAAGTGTAGCCTGTGATATATTTAAGGAGAAGGTATAAAACCATCAATGTTGAAATATTTCTACCTATGGGAGTGAAGTTTCTTTTTAAACCCAAATGGCTGGCAACTGGGTAAAATTGTACCAGGGATATCAACCCCCTTCACCTGGAGATTTAGTTACCCCGGTGAAAACCTCACATGGTTGAGTTCTCCAGATGCCTTTGCCTTATCACTGACACGTGGAACTCCTTGCTACAGGATCTGTATTGTCTAAAATAAAGTTTAACAGCAGTAAATGCATTTTCTGGTCTGTGTTTGGATGAAAACCCTGGATATTTTGTTCATGAAGCGCCACGGCTGGTGGCTGGAAGTGAAATGCAGCATCTTTGGGTCAGATGTGTCCCTAAGGTGCATTGACAGGAGGATGTATTGCAAAAGGAATATCCAAAGCCATCGACTCAACGTGGTTTTACTTCTCGGGAAACGTCAGTGGGAGTTCCTGGTCTTGCCAGCTCTGAAAATTGCATATTTAGACTCCAGAGTCCATGCCCTGGTAGGGGGCCCAGCCTGGCTGCCCCTACAAGCTTGGTACCCAAACCGTTAGCTGGGTGAGAGCTACAGTACTAGGGAGTGGGGAGAAGGTGGCTTTGGGGTGGCTCAGAGGCAGAGGATGGCTCTCCCCCATCCCACCGCCCACTGTCCATCCAAGGGGGCTGGGCTGGCCGTGCAAAGGGGTCCCAAGGATAGAGTCCTGCCTCTCCTGTGGTATCTTGTAGCGAAAACAGCTTCCATACATCCCTGCAGGTTAATCAGCTGCTTGGAGTCTAATTGGTGCCAAATGCTCTTATTAAGAAGATGTGGCTGGGTGCAAAGCCAGGCACACCAATGGCCAGGCACACCAGCTGGCATGTCCATCTCCTACCCAGGACACAGCCTGGTCCTTCTCTGAGCCCTCCAGACCAACGGCGATGACCCCAGTCTGGCCGTCACCCTGGAGAGGGAATTGAAAGCGAAGGTTTAGGAGGGATAGGAAACTTCCTGGCTTTAATTCACTGAACTCTCTTGTTTCAACCACATTTAATATCTTAGAAATTACGAGTTGCGAGGACCTGGGTGAGCCGAAGGAGAAGGCGTGATCTGTGAGGCCAATTAAGAGGCCGATGGCACATAGTGAAACGGGAGCGCCTCGGGGGAGGCCAAGGTTACATAAATAAGTGTGTGAAGGAGCTGCACTGAATCTGCAGACACTCAGCCACTAGTGATGCCCCTTTGAATCTGGGAAAATTAAATATAAATAATAAATGTTTAACCACACAGCAAATAAATACAATGAGGCACCTTTAAAAATTATACTAATAAACAGCAAGCTGTTGTCCTTCTGCCCAGGGTGGCTGAGCATCTTCTGCATATCGGAGACAAAGAACACAACGGAGGAGCTGTGTCTGGGGGGCTCTGCTCAGCCGGGTTGTCTTCACCCCCAATCTGCCATCCTTGTGATGAACCCCAGGACAGCACAGAATAAAACGCTGAGCAAAACTGGAAATAAAATAGAGCCAAGCTCACCCAGTGAACGTCAGGGCCCCCAGACCAGATGTAGCTCACCTCCGCCTGTGTGATCCCAATAGGCTACTTCTGGGAGCAGGATTAGGGCTTGGGTCTCAGAGGAGAAGCCCAGAGCCTCCTTGTGATGATACAAATGTTCAACGTGAGTTGCGAGATCCCCAGAATTGCTCTGTGTCAGCACTCACTTTACAATAAGAGCTCTGCTTCTTGGCTTCCCTGTTTTACTGCTTCCTTGGAAGAAGGGGGAAAATGAAATGGAGATATAAAAAATAAAGGGGTCATTTATAGTTAAGCACATTAGGATGGGAGCAAGAGAATAAAGTGGTGAGAATGGCTCAGCCAGGGGCCTACGGGGACTTGTTCTCTGGTACTGGCACGGTCTTTACTAGGTCACTTGAACCTTTTGCGCTCTGCTGCAGAACTCAGACCCAGGCTATATATCACCAGACTTGCCGTGGCGTGCTGCATATAAGCCCGTAACTATCCCCAAACCCAGGCTTCTCCCACTTGTGCCTGGAGTTATAGTTTATGGGTGACTTCTATAGATGGCCAAAGCAACTTGTTCAAGGTGCTGGGCGGTGCGCGGGATGAAATGCTTATCAAGTCCCTCTCCTATGATGTAATTTCATTTCTCCCCAGATTCTGCAGGGAAGGAGCAGGGCAAAAGGCCTTCCTTGCTGTGATTATACATTCCTGGGCAGTTTATAGTCTTCAGCTTCTTAAACACTTGCGCAATAAACCCAGAGAGAGCTGCCATCCCACTGTAGTTAGTTATCGGTTTCTTTTCTTCCCAGCCCCTGGGATTTGGTTCTACATTTGCTAGAGGTCACTGGAGCCAAACTCTCCGTGGGGCTATGCTGGCTGTCACCAGGGAACTTGTGCCAGGGCTAAATGTGTCCCTCAAGTTGGGTTGACTCAGTGGCAGCTGACACCGGTGTTTGGGTTTCTTTAGACCGTGGCCTCTGGCCACCTCTGGTTCTGATGAGCCCCCATGCCTGCACTGAGCCCCCACATCTCACTGGTCTCTAATGGCTTCACATTCCCACTCAGGAGCAACTATAACCTGCTCTTACCAAAACCCGGGTCCTGGACACACCACCACGCGTAGGGAACACCTGATTCTGGTGACAAATGTAGCACCCAGAGCTCAGTGCTGGTTTTGACACTCAAGCACAGACACAAATATTCTCCAGCCTTTACATCCTTTCTCCATTTTAACTTTTGGCTTCATTAGACTAATTTGTTTCCAGGTTGGAGGATGAATAATGAGCCTCAGCCTGTGGATGCATAATTAAGTTTTGATAGTGAATGTTTTTATCTAACCTTGTTTTCATTTTTATCCTCAATACCTGAATTACAAGTTAGAGATTTAGGGCTGCAGGTTTGCCTTCACGTTAAACCCGGGCCTGCACACCTACATGGGGTGCAACAGTGCTCTGTCACCTCCCAGGTCAGTGCCCAACGGTGATACCACAGGGTGTCGTTTCAGTCAGGTCTAGTCATCAGGGATGCTAAGGGAAGGAGAAATAGCTAATAACAAAATGGCTTTTCCCCTGCCGCAGTCAATGCAACACTACCCACCCGGTCCCTCGTCTGTGCGGGGTCTGTACACTGATAACTCCTCCCCAGTGGGATGGCACATCCCAACGGCAAAGGTCACCTGGAGCATCTTGATGGGTCCCACGATCCTGCTGCATTTCCTAATGCAGTATCCAAACTCCATCTGGCTTTTTTTGGTTCCCTCAGGTATAGTTGGCTTTGTTTCTACAATTATAATACATGCCTGCGAATTCACCAGATCGTCCCTCACCCGCCCGTGCCCTGCGAGTGCCTCCTTGCCATTACATGGCCATTAAGGTCTCCGTGCCCTGGGTCTCTTCTCTTGCCAGTGATTTTCTCCAGCCTTCCCGTTGTTGGTCTTTTCAGCTTTGCAGGGTTTCCGTCAGGCTTTTCCGCTGATCTTTTTGGCCTCTCACTGCTCCTACCATTGTCACGAGGGTTTTCCATCATTCCCTGTCTATGGGGGTGGTTTTAGGGATAAGAAACCAGAGCAATTGCTTGGGACCTAAAGGATGCTCTCCAGGCTAAGGTAGAGCACATCTCGCAGCCTCTGCTCCTGCTCTGGGTGGGAGCCGAAGCGCTGCGGTGGCAGGCAAGGAGCCCGAGCAGGTACTTAGTACAAATGTTAATAGCGTCATTGTTTATACTGTAGGATTGGAAAGGGTCTCCTGGGTCATCTGGGGCATTGCCCTTCAGTAACTCAGTCCGTGCTCAAACTATCCCAAGGGTATTTTTAGTCGATTCATGAATCCTTTTAGGAATTCGGCCTGGCGACCTCCGTCAGCAAACGATTCTTTTGCCTAATTGACTTCACTTTCTGCATGCCCTGTTTTAATACTGCCTTTAAAGTTTGAGGCTTTTTCTTCCTCTCACAGTGTCATCCACTGCTCAATTTCAGTAGCTTTTTTTTCCTGTTCCTACTTTTTTATCTGCATTACAGTTGCTTCCGCAGCGCTCGCTGACGAAGCCCCCTCTCCTGCAGGGCTGAGCTCCTCTGTGCATGGTGAGATGGGCTCCACCAGGAGATGTTCATGGACTAGACAAGGGGACAAGGGTGGGACATGACCCAAGATCCAACCTTTACCCATATAAACCTCCAGCAGCAAAGCTGGGAACAGTCCCAGGGGCAGGTTTACTTCTCGGCTCCCATCGTGCTGACTGCAGCTGAGCAGCTGTTCGGAGGGTCCCCGTTTTCCTTGATGTCTTCAACTTTAACTACTATCAAAATAACAACAGACGGTGAAGGAAAAGAAAGAGGATTAAACAGTGGGGTTTGTTACCAACTTTTTCTCGGTCGTTCGTATTTTTCTATTTAGATCCACTGCTCTGTGCCACGTCATCACTGCATTATTGTTTGCAACAGAGCCAATTTTGAGCATGTCGCGAGGAAATTTCTTTTACGACAAGGTTGTGGGAAAGGCAATAAAGACACAAGTCAAGGGGCTGCTACCAACATGGATCGCTCACTTGAAGAGGTTGCATGCCTACACTCACCCTCGCTGCCCAGGGTCACCGTCCCTGCAGACCTGCCTGCTGTTGGCTTGTGTGCTTGCTCCCTAATCAGCTTCATCAGAATGAGCTGAAGTTAAACATGAGGCTTTTGGTAATCTGATTTGATCCGTTTGGTGTAGGTTATGGAATACCCTTAGCAGCACAGACAGGGATGTAACCTCTGACATGGGGTAGCACAGGGCAGTAGCGCTTCTGCTGGCATTGGCCCCTCATTGACCTGTTCTCCATCCATTTTCCTTTCCATCTTCTCCAGTTTTGGTGAAAGGGCAACAATTCATATCTCCCTGTGATGCACAGTTTTGATTCAGCTGTGAACTTAGCAGAGGATCTACCCTGGGAATGACTTTGTGCATGCAACTTTTCTGTGTGAAGAGACAAGGAAGGATGAAGCCCGGAGCAGGGAACCTGAGATAGCTGGTCAGACTGGAGCTTGGACGACCTACATGAATCCTTGGGATCAGCCAAGCAGAATTTCTTTTAAATAAACTATGCAAAAGTGCAACCTTCAGAAGACAATCTCTTTTTTCCCAGGAATGCTACATTTTAGAGAAAAAATAACTGTAAAGTGAAGATGGTCTGATTTGATGAAGTCAGCAAAGCTGTAGGCAGGACGAAGACCATGCTCTCCACATCAGTCTCCAATTCATCATCTGAGTCAGCTGGTAAATATTTGCTTCTTTTAGTGATCATCTGAAAGGTTCCTCCATTCCCACAATAATGTTATCTTTGCAAATTACTTTTATTCTAGTGAAAAGCAAAAACCTAAATCCTGACTGTTTTCAACTGAAAACAAAGGAAAAAAAGGAAAAGGTTTTACAATAATAAAAGCGTGGAGTATAGTTTAAATAAGTACTTTCTAATTTTCTCCCAAATAGTTTGACACTTTAAAAACTCTACTAACAGAGTATTTTTGCATAACTGTATCTATCCTCTGCTAGGCAAATTGATCATACCAACTGGATTCACAGGGCAGAGGTGAGCAGGTCTTAACCTTTCTTCCTTCTCTGGCGGAAACCGGAGGCTTTGCCATGTCCCACAGCACAACCATGATTTGGGGTGTTTGCGAGGCAAACCAGGGAGTGCAGGGGTAGGCCTAAGTGCTGCAAGCAACTGACAACGTTTGGGAAAACAAACAGGATGAGTATGGTGCAGCACCGGGACAGAGCTCAGGGAGGTCCTGGGACCTCCATCCTTGGGGGATGCTCAGATCCACTGCAGGAGGCCATGGGCAGCCTGGCTTGACTCTGAACTTAGCCTTGCCTGAAGCAGAGGTTTGACCAGAGCCCTCCAGACGCTCCCTCCAACCCCCATGTTTCTGGAACATTGTGATGCTTCAATGCCTTTGTCCCAGCGCAGTCTCCTCCTGGGCCACCAGTGGGTCATTGCAGTTGCAGGTGGCCCACCACGGCATTTGGTCTCCAAACAGGGCTGAGCTCCCACCAGGACAGCTCTCCCCACCCAGCACAAGCTCCCTCCTCCAGCACTCACTAATACCTGCTTCTCAAAGCACCGCAAGTTTTTCTTGAGGAGGAAGGGAGTATTAAAAGCCTTTCCAAATTATATAGAGGCCTTTGTTATTTTAAGAGACTTTCACTCCCCCCTTCTCCGTTTGACTTTGTTACCTGATGCTCGAGGAATGCATTTTCCCCTCTATTAAATGTTTTAACCGCATACGAGTTCCATCTTAATGTTAGCATCTTTAATAGTAGAATATTACCATATTAATTGCTATTGTGAACCAGAAGATACTTGTATCATCCAAGCTTTCATTACCATCATGGAGGGATTTTTCCTACTGAGTCAAAAGTGACCACTTTCCTTAATCCCCTGTTTAAAAGCCCTGCGATTCCTCCTGACACGCCTAGGACGAGGGTGGGCAGCGTTATCCCAGGGACAAACTTGGAATTAAAGGCATTAATTTCCCAAGGAGCAGCAGCCCCTTCCCAACCCGCTGCGGGTTTCTCGGCGGTCGGGTGGTGGGGCAGTTAGTTTTTAAGCAATTAAGAGACAGCCACCCCCTCCCCCGGCCTCCTCCCCTGCCCGTGGCGGGGAAGGGAGGACAAGGGGGAATTAGCCGGGAGAACAATAGGGATTCAATAAAGCCCGGATCAGGTTGCAGCCCTTTTGTCGCCGGGACTCGTGCCGGGGGTTAATGGGGCAGAAGGAGATGGGAGCGGGGCGGCAGCAAGGCTGGGACACAAAGGCCAAAACACACGAGCTCCGAGGGGGACAGATGGGGACAGGGGAGGAACCGGCGAGGGGGGGGACACTGAGAGGAAAGGGGCTCCATCACTGAGCAGTGAGTGGGGGCGGGGGGGGACGACACCCCAATCCCTGCGGGCCTCCCCCCCGTCCTGTTG
>NW_008824369.1:2355708-2357220 GCF_000699105.1 Pygoscelis adeliae
GGCCGCCTCCGAGCCGCGTCTCTGCGGAGCCGGCTGGGAGCCTCTCCCGCAGCAATGGCTGTAAAAGCTAGTAGGAAGCTGTAAGATAAAACACCCAGATTGTGATAAAAGGGGAAACAAGGCGAGGCGAGCTGGCGCCCTGAATGCGAGTCTTGTACGTCTTATTATCAAGTTAATTAAAGCTAGCATCTGACAATGTCACTCGGCTGTAGAAAAAGGGATTTAAATGCAGCGTCTCCCAGGACTGCGTGTCAAGGGCTGCTTTTCATTGAGCTGGTGCGAGTGTTTGGCTGGAGGAACAGCTCTCCGGATTGAAGGGGGTGCCTTTAAAGAGGCAGCAATTGACAAGGAAGCAATTATTAAATTTTGATGTTCAAAAATAAAAAAGAGAGACGAAGAAGAAGAAAACGGCTTCTATAATTTGTGTTTTAGATGGAGAGCAATATAAAGAGATATCAAGGCCGAGAGCCATCAAAAGCCCTCCCCCCCCCCCCGAAAGCTCCTCTCAAACACTTTAAGAGAGATTTTTAGAAGCTCGACAAGGATCCTAGAAACATTAAAACAGAAGTCGATTTTAAATGTGCACATTGAAATGCACAGAGCCGCTTACTACGTGGACTTGCACTTGAGGTCAAGTGACGGACGGATTGTATGCTTCTCCATAATAATATTAATTAAACAATTTGCATGCTAATAAGGTAACAATTATCAGGGCTTCTGTTGAAAGATTCAGGTTATTACAACACGCCAATCTGGAGGCCAGGGGTCAGGGAGTGAGAGGCGAGAGAAATTTCAACTCAAATTAACATTCTGTCAGCTCCAGAAAATGGGATAAATAAAGTCGAATTAATTCATTATAATAAAGAGAGAAAAGTCCCCCCTCTCTTATTCTGGGCTGGATTGATTACCATTCTGTATTCAGAAACACGTCCCCCTCGCATTCCTCTCCTGAAATCCGACAGAAAATGAGGCGTTTATTGCTACAGGCAAAATTTGGTCCAGTGGACACAGTTTACATTTAGTATTTATAGAGAAAGAAATTAAATTATGGTGAAAAGTGAAGCCCTTGACCCCAGAATTAATACCAACCCCATCATTTTCTTATTTCTGTTAGGGCTGCGTAGTCCAAATTCAAGCTACCTTTTAGCTCTAAGCAGAGGCAGGGAGACCATAATTAAACTAATCTGAAGGGGGAGGGAGGGAACAGCAATAATACAGCAGTATATTGTATGGCATTCAATTAGGTGAATAAATACAGCTCCGGACAGACAACATAGATTAGAGACTCGACTTCCTTTTTATTTCAATTTTAGCTTCTCCCTCTCTCATACCCACACAAGCCAGCACTAGGAAATGTATCATCTTGACTGGATATTTTATAACTGGAAAATCTATTTGTGTGTTTTCCAGAGATAAAGTGTCTCTCCCTCTTTCCCCTTCCCCTCTCTCTCCTTTTCCCTTCCTATTTATTTTTATTTTTTTCCCTTTCTCTCCCCACCCTGCCCGCCCCCC
>NW_008824369.1:2359538-2360249 GCF_000699105.1 Pygoscelis adeliae
TGGCTGGAGCAAATATTGGAACTTCTCTCTCTCTCTCTGCCAGCTGAGTGCCCGTGGAAAGCTTCCTTCAGGAATAAATGTTCTGTAAAGTACATTTTCGGAGGAGGCGAGGGCAGATCGGGTTCCTCCCCATTTTTAGCGCAGGTGTGTGTATAATCCCGCTCTTTTACCAACGCTGCCGAGCACAAAAGTTAAAAGGCTCCTGTGAATGGCAGGGAGGGGGGGGGAAGAAGGCCTGTCTTCCAGGGAGCTGAGGGTATTTCTGCCTTTTCAGACTCGGGTGACCCGGACAAAGAAAGTCCTGGCTGTAAAAGAAGACGAACCCGCACTAATTTTACTGGCTGGCAGCTCGAGGAGCTGGAAAAGGCGTTTAATGAGAGTCATTACCCGGACGTGTTTATGAGAGAGGCTCTGGCTCTCAGGCTGGACCCCTTTTTTTTTTTTAATCTTGCAAACGAGCCCCGAAGAGTGGCATCCCAGCCTGGCTTCCCTAAACCTTTTTTGTAATATATATTTTTCCACCGTAAACACTTTTCTTAAACGAGCCAAGGGCGAAAAATTAGCATGCAAATACGAGGCTTAATCACGGGCCAGGGTACGCTGGAGAACGTCAATAAAGCTCGTAGGTGAATCGAGAGCGTGTAGAACTTGTGAAACTTAATTTTAACGAACTGCTCGGGCCCTCCGTCGTACGGGGTGGGGAGGGGAGCC
>NW_008824369.1:2362899-2364663 GCF_000699105.1 Pygoscelis adeliae
CCCCCGGCCCAAATCGCCGGTCCGGGCGCGGGACGCCAGCACAGCCAGGGACAGATCGGACTGCGGCCCCGCCGACGGCGAGGAGGTGGACATGGACTGACCGGGCGGGGAAAAAAAATTTAAAAAACGAACAACAACAAAAAAAAAAGCAAAAATAAAAACACCCGAGAACGGCACCGACACCCCCCGCGCCCGTCGCCCGTGAGAAACGGGGGGAAGCGCTCCCCCGCTCACCCCACGCACACCGTTCCCGCAGCCCGCGGGAGGCGGTGGCACAGCCGAGAGAGCGGCTCTTCCTCTCCTTAGAGTTTATCACAGGTCGATTCAGGTGATCAGTTAGAGCTTTTCGGTTTTTATATTTAAAGGAAAAAAAAAAAGAAAACGGGGTAAAAACAAAAAAAAAAAGGAAAATTGTTTGTTAAGGCTTAGCAGCAGCTGGACTTTGTGGTGTGACAAACTGTACCGCGACAACAACGGAACTCCTCAAAACCCTTGTAAAATGCAGAAATGTCTAAGAATATTTATATATGTAAAATTTTTGATAAATAAAGGCTCTAAAACTCCCTGTCGCCTGGTCTGGCTGCGTGACTCTTCCCTCTTTTTTTTTTTTTCCCTTCTTTTTTTTTTTTTAAGCCCTCTTTGTGTGTGTGCGTGTGTGTGTTTATTGCTTAACAAATTTATTCATTTATAGCCTCCCGGTGCCCACCCCTCCCATCCGAGGTTAGGAGCTGCAGGCTACGGGACCCGGCCAGCTCCTGCAGAGTTTTGATATGAAAGTAATTATTTTCCCGGTGGCTGCTGCGGGGATTCAGTTTCTTGCCCAAAGGGTTATTATACATTACCGATTTCTAGTGATATGAAATCACATAAACTTCCTACAATAATAGAATTAGCATGAAAGGCTGGGGTGTCAAATTGAAATTGGAAAATAATAGCCTCAGCAGCTGGGGGAGTGTGTGTGCATATTGGATCGGAGATGGGAATACGTGGGGCGGAATTTTCATGAGGTTTTTTCTCTTTGTCAGGCCTCTTGTAGCTGGCTATATTAAGATAGATGTTCAATGATATCCCTCATTGTTCTGTCGCTTATATTGATGTTGCTGTGTTATCAACCTATTGATCATGTGTCGCCTGTAATAGGACAGGCGCAGCAAACGCTCCTCTTTACAAAAGCAGAACACATTTGTTCTAATAGGGTTGGGGCTCCTGGGGGAGCCTTTGGGAGCTTCAGGACATCTGCACCAGAGAAATATTAACAAACTTGGCTGGAGCTAAAATGCACCGCGGCCCCCTCTCCCCACCAAAAAAAAAAAAAAAAAAAAAAATTATATATATATCTCTCTCGCAGCCTCCTCAATTTAGAGTGAGCCCGTGTAGCGCAAACGCCACCAATTCCCCAGAAATTGAAATCCCAATTATTAAAACCATTAATTCTGGCGAGTCTGTGCACAGTGGAATTATGTTTACAGCCTCGTTAAATATCCCTGATCCCTCCTGGTCATCAGGCCTTTATTTGCAAATAAATTGAAAATAATCAGAAGGATAGGCTTTCCTCGTCGGCGCGGGCTCAAATGAATTTCTGAGCCTCAGTCCCTTTAATAATATTTACATAATTTTCGCTCAGTGACTCTGATATTTGCTCTCTAGGAGACCGAGCTTATAGGAAAAATAATTAGATCAAAAGAAAAAGTGCGAGAGAGGGAGAGTGCGGGAGCGGATCCAGCGGGCGAGGCGCGGAGGGAGCCCGCTCCCGGCGGGCGGTGG
>NW_008824369.1:2366253-2367631 GCF_000699105.1 Pygoscelis adeliae
AGGGGGCGGGTGCTCCGCGGGCTGCCCCGCGGAGCGCGGAGACTTTGGCAGACTTTGGCGCATCCCCCCGCGCACTTCGCGGGCTGTGATTTGATTCCGCGGAGGGGAAACAATTTTCTAATAAATGTCTGAGGCTTTGGGAGCGGCGCGGAGCGCCGGAGCCGGCGAGGCTTTTGAATGCTTTACTGTTTGCTAGTAAATCGGTTAGATGGAGGCTAGTTTAATTTTGTTGATAAATCGGTTCCGTTGGGGTGTGTTGGGGGGGGGTGTGTTGTTTCTTTGCTGATTTATTTTTAACCCGAGGTTGTACAAGCCACTGACAGTTTGGATAAATTAGCCAGGCTTCGCAGCCTTCTAATGAGAGGATATTATTTCAGCACCTCGAAAGGAGCGTGAAAAATGAGAGAGACTCCATCCGGAGGTGTCGGATCGATTCAGGATCAGGGTGTAAATTATATACAACTAAATATCTAACCGCTGATACAGCTGCTTAATACAAAGCTTAGAAATGCAACATTAAACAAAGATTATAAAACAGATCGACACCGCCCGGCTCGCCCACGGACCGCGGGTCCTTCCCGGGCTGCCCCGGCCCCGGCTCGGCGGGGTCAAACCTCACCCCCCATCTCCCACCCCCCTTAGCCCCGACCTGCCGTTTTCCCTCCTACGACACAAAAAATAAGCCCCTTTTTGGAGGTGGGGGTGCGGGGAAGGCGCCTCGCAGCCGCCCGGAGAGGTCCCGGGAAGTACAACAATTTCCAACCTGCTCTAAATATCCATTTAGGAATAGAGAGTAGTAATTATATAATTTAAAACCAATTTAACATTGCATAGCACTACAGTAAATATGCATATTGCTAATAAGATTTACACAATTACTCCGGTCAAACAAAGCGAAATGTTTACCGCCTCTCAAAATATAAATAATAAAATTAAACTTGCACAACTTTTCCAAGCTGGGGAAGGAGGGCAAAATCCGTAAGTAGGAAATTTGGAGTAATATTTGATACCCGGCGAGATAATAAAACTAAATATTTACAGGCTGCCTCTCACAGTTAATAAAATACGATTATCTGATAATCCTTAGCAGCAAGGCTATTTGTATAGTTAACAGCTGATTACAAAAGTACTTTAAGGAGGCAGGCTGGGGTCAGGGCGGCTCTGCACATCCTCCTCGCCAGGGTCAGGCCTGAAATATTAACAAACTGAACTGCTTAATAACGAGACTGCAGCCCCGGAGGCTGAGCTGCCTCCGGGCCCCTTGTAAGCAAATAACGCGTGTCAGGGGCTCCCCTCGGGCGGCAGCGGCGGAGGTGGGGGGGTTGTTCCAGGGGGTTGCGGTAGTTTGGGGGTGGCTGAGGCGGGAGGAGTCGTGGTC
>NW_008824369.1:2368205-2370734 GCF_000699105.1 Pygoscelis adeliae
CGCTATTTATTATTATTATTATTATTATTTTTTCTTTTATGGAAAGAAAAAGGAACGCGTGTGAACGTACGCGCGTGTGTGCGTGTGCAGGGGACGCCGCTGATCCGTTTTGTGCCCTCCTCCTTTCGAGAGCTTGTCTCCATAATTTAATGATAATTTAAAATATTGTTTCTCTCCCACTGTTTGATAATCCTGTTCCTTTAGTTGGTTTGATGCTGACAGATTTTGAAGGCCACGCTTTTCCCTCTCACCTGCTGTTACGTTTAAAAAGAAAAAAGGTATTAACCCCGATGAAATAAATATTGAAACAAAAGGTTCCAGCCACAAAGCCCCCAGATCCCATCAATTCAATCCTCCGCTCTTAATTTTCCTGCGTTTTGATTTTTTTTTTTCCTCCTTCCCCCCCCCCCCCCTTCCGTCACGTTTCCTACCTGAGCTCCCCTCTCCCATCCTCCTTGCAGGGGCTTGCGGAGCCTCCTATTTGTTTATCTACCTGGGGGCCTCCGGAACTCACTTTTAAGTCAGACATAATTTTGTATTTTATTTGCGGGCCCGATTCGATAAGGCATCGGTTTCCTAAGGAAAAAAAAAGAAAAAAAAAAAGAAAGAAAAAGTAAATTGCTGTATGTGGGTGTAGCTGTAATGAAAAATCAGAGCAGTTAAATCGTAAAATTTGGATTAAGAAGCTTGAATTTAATACACACACAACACATTTATTAAAGCATTAGAATAATTGAAATTTGCTGCTGGAATAGTCCAATCTGTTTAAATAATTCTATGGGTGTCTTGTTGTGATAAAAGATTATCTGGAATTCTATTAAAGGCGCAGGAGCCCGATTTCTAAATCCTATTTGGATACTTTCAATAACTATCAATAATCTCATCTACTCAACAGCCTCCTGCCTCTCAGCTTTATCTGAAAGTTTACAGCATTTCAGGAGAATTTCATAATAAAATACCCGGCGACGTAGGGAAGCGGTACTTGTCATTCATGTTCGGATTTAAAAAAAAAAAAAAAATTAATATGAGAAAAAAGCCCATTGAAAGGTTTGCTGTTTAAGTGCCAGACTAGATGCAAGGGGTAGATTGGTTTTGTATTTCAAATCTCACCTGAAGGTTATTTTTATCTATCTAAACAAATTATCCCTGTCTGTTTGTGGAGTAATTACATCAATGAATGTTATGAATAAGGTATGCTCCAGCCAAATATTAATTAAAGGTTCAACACACCTCTCTCCCCCTTCTGCCGGGCTCTCTTCAGACCCACGAATTAATGCCAGGTCCTTTTTAATCCCTCACTTATTACAACTTTCGGTTAATTTTATACTGTTTAATATCATTCCAGGGGCTAATTTCTTTTGTTTATGCGCGGGGTATCTCTGTAATTGTTACCAGTCACTTTCCTGGCCGGAGCACCAGCTCTCCCGGACCGCGGTGCTATCGCTAATCGCTGCTAATTTTCTTCATTAACTTCATTTACTCTTTCCACGCGTTTTTGCGGGGTGAGGCAGGGGAAGGCCCGGGTGGGGACCGTGCCTTCTGCGCGGATTTCTCCCTTGAAGCTCAACGCACGGGGCGAGGAGAGGCGGGGGGAAGGTACCTTCGCTCCGAGCCCCCCAACCTGGGGCCGGGCCGGCGGGGCTGCGCGCCCGCTCCGCTCCCCGCGGGGCCCGGGAGGCGAAATTACACCAACTCGGGTGTTAAAAGCGATCGGCAGGGGGGTGGGAAAAACAAGCCTCCCCCGGGCCGCCCTCTCTCGGGACTTTGCACGAGGCGGCTCCCCCATCCCTTTTCCTCCTCTTCTCCCTTTTTATGGTGGTTTGTGGTGTGGTGCGGGTTTTTGGTTTGTTTTTTTTTTAGCTCTTGCTTAACTCCCTGGACCCAGCCCTGATTTCATTCTGGTTATTAGACAGCTACCAGTGACTGTCTGCACTCCGCGTCTTTCCTGCTAATTATCACCTTATGAAAAGTGTTTCATTAAGAAACTCTGCTTTTGATTAATTATCGACAGAATGCTGACCAGAAAGAAATGAAATTAGTCGCTGACCCCGTCTGAGTAACACTGAAAATTCATCACCTATCCTTTTAATATTGAAACGCACCGCAGAATTTTAATAGAAAATATTGTTTTTTCCAAAGCTTTCAGTCTTTATTAATGCCCCTGGGCAAGAAATTATATTGCTGGCAATATAGCAGCCTTTGTTCATTTTAAATTTATTAAACATAATGCACTTCATTTTCAAATATTTTACTGTTTCTTTTTAATTTCGCTCACTGTAAGTACAGAATAAACCCTTTTTAAACATTTAAGATGCTGGGGGGGTCCTCCGCCCTCCCCAGAAGGCCGTATCCCATAGAGGCTGGGGCGTCGAGCCCGTGGGAAGAGAAGGGACTGTGATTTCAGCTGGCAGCCCCCGGCCCCTGCGGACCCTCAGGCCGTCTCTGCGGGCTCCGGAGGCGGAGAAGGGGAGGACGGGGTAGCCCAGGTCCTTTTGCACCAGGTGCTGAGCTCCATCGGGGCGGTGGCGG
>NW_008824369.1:2372378-2373318 GCF_000699105.1 Pygoscelis adeliae
TCCCCTCGCATTTCTCTCCCCCAAAACGCAGCACCACATGCGCAGCCCTATAGATGCTCGGGCAAATAAATAAATAAACGCCAGCTTCCTCTTTTTATGAGCCATTTAACTCCAAAATAGACCTCCGGTATCTAGTCCCCGCGCTGGATTTCCATATCCAGTCACTCAGCCCTGCTTATCTTCATGTATGGCTGCCTCATGTTTAACACACAATTACATTTTCTCCCTCCAATTCCATTACAAATGGAATCGGGGAGGCATTGTTTGAAGAAATGTACTGCTTCAGTTCTAGTTATGTCGTACAATGCACGGAACAGTGGAAAAAATCTAGACACCAAAGAGTCAACACACACACACACACACACGCGCGGAGTGGGGCTCCGAGCCCGGCTCCGAGCGGAGCCCGCACCCTTATTTACTGCAAACAAACTGCTGCCCTGCGGTGGGGCCGGCCGGGGAAAGGGGACCCGGGCAGAGATAACCAAGCGATGGGAAGTTAATTAATTGCATTAAACTATTGACTAACTACCTAGCTCGATCGTAATTCATTTAGAGAATATTAAAATCTGAGGAACAATAATAAAATTGATGCCGATTCCCAGCGGAAGGAGATGGCCAGCAAATTGGATACTTTTCTTAATCTGGCGTAAATAATAACATGTCTGTTCCCACTCCCTCTCAGGCCAATTCCCCTATCATTTATTCCAGGCTCAAAAGCCTGCTTCCATAATTGATATCAGTTACTCAATGAGTGCTTCTTGCATTTGTTCTCGTTATCCATTATAATTACAAAGTTCAGCCCGGGCGGCCGGGAGGGGCTCGGCCCGGGCCGGGCGGTGCGGCCGGGAGCCCCGGGGGGAGATGCCGAGCCCCGGCCCCTCCCGGGGACACGAGTGGGGTGGACGGGGGAAGGACGGGACGGCGGCCTTGCGGTGCCGGG
>NW_008824369.1:2374114-2387003 GCF_000699105.1 Pygoscelis adeliae
CCTTCACACGGCGCTGGCGGGCGGCAGCTGCTGATTGTTTAAACGAGGAGGCAGTTGCTTAGCAACCCATAGGAGGCTCATTACCGAAGCCACAGTGATTAACAAAAAAGGGTATGAAAGTAAAATGGATTAATTATTTAATTAACTAATTGATGATCAACTTCTTTTTAATTATTCACTTAATTAAAGAAGTGTAACTACAACACTGCCCTTATCAAGTGTGTTGATATACTGACAAGATTTCAAAGACAAAAAGAAGAAGAAGAAAGGAAAAAAAAATCTTCCCTGCTATGGGCGCCGCAGATCTGAACCAGGAGCAGCACGCCACGTCTCGGGACTCCCTGCCCCGGAGCTCAGATGTGGTCCCAAAACTTTCCCGTAAGGGGCTGGGGCGAGGGCCTCCATCCCAGAAGGGGCAGCGCCGTCGCTACGAGTTATATCTGCTTCCTGCCGCCACGCTGCAGAGCATAAATTCAGCTGGGCTGTGCTCTAAGGAAGAGTTATGGAGGCCTTGCTGCCTCTTAAATCCGGGTTGATCTTTTCCTCTTAACTAGACGATGGTTCAGCTGCATCTGGTCAGACCCAGCGAGAGAGTTATGGATGGCTGCAAACTTCTCTGCTCCTTTTTCCCAGGCCAAAGGGTTTGGCTAGGTCTGGAGCCAAGGACCCTTCCTAGGGGTGACCAAATTATGCAAAGGGACCGGGGACATCCCAGCCTGGCATCTGTGTTGAGAGGAGATGGGTGAGCATCAGGGTGTCAAAGCAACCCCGGTGCTTGTGTGTGTGTGATGCGTAAGAGCCCTGGCTTTCCCAGGCAGAGGGTCCTGGCAGCAGGGAGCATGGGGAAGGAGTGCAGGGAGTCCTGCCCAGGGCAGCTCCGGCGCCCCGCGGAGCTCCCTGCCTGCTCAGGGATCCCTCTTGCCAAGTTGTGCTCAGAGTCAGCAATAACACGTAAGTGATTTTTCTTTCTGAAGGATTTGTTGTCTTCTTCTACTCTGCCCAGCAAGTGTCTGGCTCTCCCTGTATTGTGCTAATTTTGTTTCTGTTTTTTTTTGAAGTAAACAGCACAGCTTGTCGAAAACGTTCACCTCTCTTGATTAATTTACCCCTAATGACAAAGATGGCTCTGCAATCAGCAGGTAAATGCGGGGAGTGAAATCCGCCTGGTTTTCCCTGTTAGCATGGCTGATGAGGGAGAGGGGGCTGGTGCCCAGCCGAGGGGAGGACGGTGCCTGCAGGGACTCAATCGATTCTATTTACCCATCCAAGGTGTGATTGGATTTATTGTCAGTGTGAAGAAGACAAACTGATCACTTCTGCTCAGCGCAGTATTGGCAGGTCCAAGATCTGCTGAAGGAAGGGAAACTTGGGAGAGTTCAGCTTGGTTTTTTTAACCCTCTTCCGAAATGTTCCTCCTCTGTGCACGGCGCCCCTGGAGCTCACCCAGAGCAACCTCATTCCCCACGGTCACCCGCAGGTGACGAAGCCATAGCTACTCCACGTTAGGAAGGAAGGGCTGGAGGTAGCAGGGCACGGCGGGTTGGTACGGACATGCAGAGCCCTGGGTATCTCAGCGATGCCAACCAGGAGTGCTCTGTGGTCACAAGGACGGGGCCACAGCACCTTCGTGGTGGCATCAGGCTGGGTGCTGAGGTGGTTTCCCCAGGAGACACTGGGAAGTCACTGGAGATGTTGGAAGGTGGAAATAGGGAGGAAAAGAGCTCTCCTGTCCTCATTGAAGGAGAAAAAGCTCCCAGTGCCGGGCAGGCAGGCAGGCAGAAAGGCAGGCAGGTCTGTCTGAGATGAGACAGTATAAGGATGGACAAGGCAGTCTAACTTCTCCCTCGCAAGTTCCCTGTGCCTCCATCGGGTTTTAAAAACACAAATCAAACCTTCCCCTACATTTAAATCATGTACCTAATCCCCTAACTCTCTTAATTAGGCAGAGGGAAGTTTAAATTGTTCTGACCATCTTTGGGGGGATTATATATTTCAATCATCATTATGGTATGGCCATTTGTGATACCACGAGATAGATAGGTATATCCATTGTATGATCAGGCATACAAATTATAATCCCCCCAAAGACATTTAAAAACAATTTAAAATACTGACTACTGGACGTAGGGCATCGGCAGATTAGAAATGAATGTGAATGGGGGGTTCGTTCAAGGACTCTGGATGCTTTGCGCTATGACCCTCTGTCCTGCAGTTCTGCCTCCGGGTGTTAGGACCAGTGCCGGTGAGGAGGAAGGGGCTCCCATCCCCGGGGTCCTTCCCGCGTGGCAGCATCTCACGTGGGTGCATTGCCCTGTCTGCAGGTGGAGCTCAGGGTGAGCTGGATGTGCTGGGTCCCGGGAGCATCTCCATCCTCCTGACCAGCTTCCATCCCTCAGGATGCCATGAGGGTCTCATTACCTCCACTGGAAGCTGTGGATGTGCATCTGAGGGGCAGGATGTGGTCTGATGCTGTCTAATTTCCTTGGAGCTGTACATGGGGGTCCCCACTGACACTAGCAGGAGCTGCTGAAGCATATCGAGAGAAGAAGAGATGCTACGAGCGCTCGCTCTCACAGCAAAACTGCTCAGGGGTGTCTCTGTAACTGTGAAATCAGGCCTTTTGAAAGCATGGATTATTGAGTGAGTAGATCTAGCCAGCTCCTTTAGGGCCATTAGTCCTCATATGCACTTGGTTATTTTACACTGAAAACATACAGTGGAGATTATATCATTTTTAGGGTAGGGGGGAGAAGAAGGAGCGATTTTTCTGTTTCTTAGGAGTAAGTGAAAATAACCGCTCGAAAACTACTAAAGCAAAGAGACACATGTCTAAGAATAAAACCACATTCTGACTTGACAGCAATAGCATTGCAGACTAAATTCCAGCTCAGTGAATTTTTGTAGGCTGGGTTTGGACAGCAAAGAACTTAAAACCTTATGCCTTGAGTGGAAGGGCAGGACACAAAAATCTTTACACCTGTGCCAGGGAAACGTTATGAGTCCAAATAAATGGTCTTGGCAGGCATCATCCTTTGCAGAAAGGCCAGTCCAGCTGAAAAACTGATTTCTTGTTCTGTTTTCAAACAACAACATGGAGAGCATGTTTTCCGCTTCATCAAATAAGCAGAAACATTATTGTTATTTGCGTTGTGCCTTTGGTATAGACAGGAAACGCTGTGAAATAGCTGAGGAGCATCTCTCTTCCTCGTTGTATGAGAGGGTGCAGGGCTTCCACCCCCCAGTTGCAACAGGGGAGAACCAGGAGAGATTTGGGTCTAAGTCAGAGCACCTGAAGGCGGCAAAGGGAGCTGGGTGTGGGAAGGGCTGACGGCTTTGCTTGTTAGCAGCCGTAACAGAAAACTTACATTCTTGTTCGATAATACTACGGTCGTGTGGAAAACAGCTAAACAGTTGTCTAACACAGCAAGGGATCTCGCTGACGATGAACACTGCAGGAGAAATTGTTCCCTCAATGCATCCCCAGTTCCTTATCTGGCTTCCAGAGTTGCAGTTTTTACAAGGTTTTGGTATGGTTTTTCTAACACCTTATTGCAGCGTGACCCCCTCGCCAGCTCCCGGCAGCCCCATGCTGTCAGCTCCTAAATGCCCTTGAAAGAGCAGATGCCCCTGGGGCTCCTGCCGGTGGTAGGGCTGGGAGGCTGCTCTGCGGGGTCCCCAGCCCCGGTACGTCGGCTGCCACTGAAGGTTGAAGATGGTTCAGTGCTGGGAAATGCTAAAAACCCCAAATAAAGGAGATGATGGCAAAACAACCCCCTGGGGTGAATTCAGCAGGCACCTGCAGGCAGGGATTGACAATCTTCTTCCAACGCGGCCGTTCAGAGTGTTTTTGTAGGGGGTCACCTAGGCTTGGCTTTAACGGGAGGGAAAGGGCCCAGGCTCAGGCTCTTTATTAGGGAGACCAAATCCAGTCCCTACAGTTGTCCCAAGGATCCCAGATTTGTCCTCTCCTTCATGACGATGACTGTGAGCCTGGTCTCTATTTTTCTGGAGGAGGACCTCACCCCAGATCTTTCTCTCTGTGAGCAGGACGTTGTGTTTGCCCTGGCGTTAGAGAAATTGCTGTTTTACAGCACTCCTTGCCCTCAGAGAGAAAGCGCCAGGAGTGGAGAAACCAGGTCAGTGCTTACAAGGGATCAAATGCCCCGGTGATGGGCACGTTACACGCTGACCTTGCCTGCTTGGGAACAATTTGGGGCTTGTTGGTGTCAGCTAAGCTGGCTCAGACGCTGGGTCTCTGCTGCAGCCGTGCCCTCTCGCTCTCTGGCTTTAAATCACCTTCGGCTTTCCTATTTCTGCGGGCTCATCTTCCCGCTTAGGAACCTCTACATCAAAGCCGGGCCGGGGAAAATACACCGCTAACTTCTTTAAATGGTCCTGGGCGTTGTGATTACAGGACCTGGCAACTACTTCTCCAGAGCTTGTGAACTTCTTGAAAAATCGCCAGGGAGTTTCTCTCTGGGGGAACTTTATATTTTCTTGCTGATTTTTAAAAGTCTACTGTTAACACCGTGTGAGATTTTTTTCTTTTTTTTTAAGCACCAAACTCTTGATGGATGCTGGTTTTGTAGGAGCTGTAAATGTAAATTGTTTTTCCTCTGGCCACTTGTGTTTTATTTGAAACGTACAAAATCTAAGTGTGTAGTTCCTGAGAGCTGGCCTAGAGAACAGCAGCACTCCCAAGTAGTTTGTCTCCTATCAAATGGCATTAATAATTTAGTCTCTAATTAAAAGTGAGGTCAAACAATGAAAAATGACTGAGCTAAATGGTTACGCTGTGATGTATTAAAGTGACTGGTGTGTTTTAATGGATGGAAGGAGCATTGTTGTTTGTTTATGTACAAAACACTTTCAGTCAAAGGCTGTAGGAGTCCCGAGGAAATGTATTTAACTAAAATCTTTTACAGGTTACTGAGTCAATGTCTTGAACAGACAATTTTTACACACCTTTTATTTCCTTCAAATTGCTCAGCTACCTGTAAAACAGCTTCTCTTAATGATGAGGGGAGAAAAAAACCCCCGCTTTGATGCCTCTCAGGCTTGTTCATCAATGTTTACACTGAGAAATATCTAAGGGGATCTAAGACATCATGGGAAAGGTATTTTGGTTTTATGTGCTGGAAGATGCTCTGGGTGTCTGTTCCCAGCATGCTTGGTGGCTGCTACCGCCCTGAGTGATTTTGGGAAGCGCCTGTCGTTAGTGTGATTACTTTATTTGTCAGCAGCCTTTGCCCAGAAGCTAACCCTGTACTGAACAGCACAGTGCTGCCCCAGCAGCTGAATTTCCAAAGAAAAACGGGAAAGAGCGCAAGATTGCAGCCCTCGATGTGCAGGGAGGAACCCAAGAGAAGGAGAAGGAGGACTCTGACCCTTGTGGGAGCAGGTCCCAGGAATGAGGCACAGGCAAGTATGCCGGGATGTTGGACCCTCTGTCACGGCTCTTGACAAAACCAAGGCACCCAGGGTCTCCAGAAAGGGCCTCATCCACCAGACCAGCCTTCCCACCACACTGGTGGGGTGCACTTGGTCCTGCCCTGTTCAAGGCAAATTGTGCAACATCGTGTTAGTGGGACAGACCTGACTTCATGGAAATGGGGGAAAGTTTCCCACCATGGGCATGAAAGTATCATTTAGTAGGTCCTCTGTGTCATTTAGGTGGAAGACTTATATTTCTGAGCCCTCAACCAGGGCACTAAGGTCCTTGGATGGCAGGACCATAGAAATGTATGTGATTGTATGTCTGGGATGCTCCACTGGGGACCTTGGCTTCCGTTTACAGGGCTCCAGGGTTAAGGCATTGGCTCCCATATAGACCTGGTCTTAGGTTATACAGACGCCTTTACAGGAAGGCTAAGGAAAGGGTGACAATTTATCTTGATTATGATAAGCAAAACCAGGATCTTCCATCATAGATCTGGACCCAGAGGTGCTATGTGCTGTCCAAGCACAACAGAGGAAAAGCTTCTGCTCGTCAAGGCTATAACTGGAGGTAGGAATAAGGACAGACACGAGAAGCCATACAGTACTGTATGCAACCAAAAAAGTGAAATAGAAGTCCCTATTCCCAAATATTTAGCCTTTATTTATTTACATTTTAAGCTGGCAATCTTTATATAAAAAAGGCAGGAAGTTGGAGTTTTGCACCTATTTCATTTAACACCACTTAACTCCTGGCACTGGCCCAATACGTCTCCATTAAGTGGAGACTTTGCAAAAATTGTCCCAATTAAGCAGCAGCATTGCGATTTGCTGTTGTCAGGCTAAACTGGTTCCCTGGGAGATGTCCTAATGAGGTATCCATCTTGATTAAGTGCAGACCCGTGAAGTGCTTCCCAATTAAAGGACAGAGTATGCATGTATATTATCCAAATTTTTTTAAGAAAATCGTCATTTGTGGTATCTCCTCTGGGGCTCACTCCCCCATGGACAGTGGCTGTATTTGCTTTGACATGGGAAGACGCGGACCAGACCCATCACAAGTGGTCATGGACTGCCAGCACCAGCGTTTGTATCTAGGTCTTCACGTTCAGAGTAACTGAAGAGGAAGGTCCGGTGAGTGAAAGCCAAGCTAGATGCAGGTGTCATTCCTACATGTCCATGCAGCTTTTCTCACAGGCTGGTTGTGGACTTACATTGGGGTCTTGTCAAAACCCCTCATTCTCTCTGTGTTTCAGGCCACCTTTCTGAAACAGGGAGAAAAGCACTGGAGCTGAGAAGATAAGTGTGTTACTGGTGGGAAGGACTTGGATACCAGTTTTTTATATAGGCAAGCTGGGTGTGTGGCCATGGTGGCCCATGGGGAGACTGGAGGGGGGAAGATGCACCTTCCCTCGCTCCATCTCCCTGCTGCAGCTACAGACTGCTACCGAGGTGTCCAACAGGAGGGCAGGAGGTGAGTTGCAATGGGAAATTCCCACTGGTTTTAAGGAAAAAAACCCAAACCCAACCCTTTCCCATGAGAGTGGTGCAGCCCTGAGACAGCATCCCAGAGAGGCTGTGGAGTCTCCATCCTTGGGATTTTGAGAAACCTGGTCTAGGTTTGAAGTTAACCTTGCTTGGGGCAGGAGGTTGGATGAAGGACCTCCAGAGGTTCCTGCCATCACAGGTCTCCCAGTGAAGCCATGCTTGAGGGGCTGGGGTTAGCATGAGCTGTGGGGCTCCACCAGCAGCTCTGACCCTCCAAGGCTGCACCAAGTCAGTGCAGAAACCACTGGGTCTGCCTGAGGCAGTCGTAGGACTCGGTGGGGTGTGAACTAGGAGGGGTGGGGGTGTCGTGGTTTAACCCCAGTTGACAAAAAGGGCATTGCTGTAAAAACCCTGGCTGGAGTTTGGAGAAGAGAGAAACCGCATGAGAGTGGGTTTCTTCTCTAAGAAATAAGAGCCTTGCTTCTTCCCTTCCAATAACTTTCACTTTAGTTTAAACCAACAAATGTCCATTTGTCAAGTGTTAATATTCACCCAATGTCCAGAGGACATTCCTTGAAAGTTATTTATAACAGGATTTTTTTTTTTTCTTCCTAGGAAACAATGTTCTCATTCCATATTTCTTCTGCACTACAGAATTACCAATCAACTGTTTTGGAGTCATTTTAAATACAATTATAAAGAATGTGATTAGGACAAATGCAAAAGAAGTTAAACATAATCAATTCCTCAGTGCTGCCTTGTGGTTTACATTTTAGTATCATTTAAGGGGATTTGTGCCAACCTTTTGTAGTAGATTAAAGGCAGATATTTTGTTTGTTACAATCAAACCTATGATTTTGGTTTTATAAATTTTTAAAATATTAATTATAGTTTGAAAAGTACACGGAGGTGAATACATTAACTAGTTTCCTGCTTAGATAGCAACTATTTGGTGTTTGGCGTTAGATTAGCAAGGAGCAGGTTGGGAATTTTAATCCACCTTGTTAAGTTATTAAATTTTCTTTGTTTACATACAGATCTTACTTTCATTAACATTGTAACAGGTGCTCATTAACAATTTATCATTTGCAAGGCAGAAACAAAAAGAGATTTTGCTACAAAGTTTTCTCTTCTGAGTATCTCAATTATACCATGTAGCAAGGCTAAAACGATTATAAATAGTGTTTTACAACAACACTCAAAACTTCGGCCCATATGGAAAAATCAGTAATCTTTGAATATTTCACCGCTTGTAATTTCACTCCGTGTAGTTACATAAATAAAGCTTCTTTTAATTTTAAAAACGGGGGTATTCACACTCTAAAATGTCTGCTACATTAGAAGTATTTGGGTTCATGAATGTATGGACCCGTTATTCCATCCCACTTATTCACAACTTAAGCGAAGACTAATAGAATTTTAATATGATCTGTAATCACACTAAAAACTGTAGTTCAAAATTCCTGAGCATCACTTCAGTGGTATTGAATAGCCCTGGATCTAATTAGCATAATCATTTGCAGAGCCCTTGGAGTCCTATTTTCACAACCTTTTTATATTCTGAAAACAGGGGGTTTATAGTTTCTTTTCATTTTTTGGCATAAGAGAAGGGCACGGCACAATTTCCTTCTCCTTCCTGCCTCCCCGCTCCCTCCTCCTTCCCCTCTGCTCCTCCCAGACTGCTTGTGCAGCACGTACCGTCCCCAGCAGGCACCTGCGGACCCACAGTGCGAACCCTGGCTTGGCTGCAATGCCCCAAAGCCTTGGAGACAGCCGGAGGCACTGGAAGCTTTACTCTTCCTCCTAAAAATAATATGCTTGATATGCCTATCTCTCTTTTTAATGTCGCCTTTTTCCTTTGGAAGGAGGTGAGCCCCCAGCAGCTCTTTCAGCGCGGCCGCCTCTTCCCCATCCCTCTATCTCCAGGAACTGCTCTTGGCAGCCAAGGGCTCGCTCTCGCAAGGTGGTTTGTTCTGGCAAGGCATCTGAATAGCTGTGGCCTTGGCACCACTCTTCACTTCGCAGGATAGAGCCCTCATTTGAGCCTCTGTCATTTGCAAGACTTCCAGCAATGCTGGTACATTTGTGATGATCCATAACACATGGGTGATTTAGAAGCGTTCCTTAGGCTTCCAGCTCTCGCAACACCTAGGAATTCAAAATCCAGTTTGGGATTACTTTTCCCAGTGTTATTTGAATTGTCATCTGGGGTTGGTGCATAACTCAGGCTGCAAGAAGCTCCTGCAGGGTCATGTTTTATTCCACGTAAAATAGCTTTGATGTTCTTAGAGCACATAGTGTGCTCCAGGATGGCTCTTGCCTTGACTGATGCTGACTGTGTGGTGAAAATAACATTAATGCTCCACTGGATATATTTTTGATCAGTTTAGGTAAGAAAAGATTATGGGGCCCTTACAAGACTTAAGCACATCCAGCTACTGATGCTCACTGTCCACTTCATCACTGTTGCTTATGCACTCTCCTAAAATGTGGTTAGGGGAGATGTTTCAGTACAACTGGCACAGTTCATCTCAGGTTGACAAAGCGGCACCCTAACCCCCTTCATTGTCATTTCTACTTTATTTCAAATAGTTTACACCAGAACTGGGGGACCTCAGTAGCCTCATTTGTCCTGCCAAGGCTCCCTTCATGAACCTTACCTGCAAGGACAGGAGGCAAGAAAAATCACCCCTGGAAAATCCAGTGCCACCAGACTGGTTTATGAAGCAGTCGTGGGCAGTCACAAATATGATCAAACTCTTTGGCTTCTCCTTCAAAATACATTTTGTGTGTGTCTGGTAATCTTGGTTTTAATGCTCCTTTTGCCACCGGCAGTTTGTCTTTGCTTCTCGCTGACACCCGGTGACTGGTTTTCAGTGTATTTCTGGACTGTCAGTTTATTCCAAGCTGCAAAGTGATTCTCCCTCTGTAATTTGAGGACTTCTATGGATTGAACATCAAAGAAGTCTGTGAGTCTCGCTCTGTCTCTCAAGACTGATTCCTGCAATTAGAGTTTTCCTAAATCCTTTTTTAATTTATCATTGCTTTCACAAATCCAAGCCACAAAGTGCTGGATTCCTGATCTGTTTTATTTCCTTGCTCTGCACATCGTGGCTGGTGTCAAGGGTTGGGACAATTGTTTCTGGCTTTAGTGTGGGTTGATTGCTCCCATCCACCTCTGGATTAACATGGTAGTGATTAGAGGAATCAGGTGTGAGAGGTCAGTCTGGAGTAGGTATATCTTGAAAGATATTTGCTTTGAAAGACTGAAACCTGCACCCTGGTTCTGTTTGTCTTCAGGATGCTTATGGGGTAGGTAAGCATTTTAATACCGTCTCAGCAAATCTTCACGCCTCGTGTTCAACAAAGACCAGACAAATGTGGAGAAAGGCCAAGTCCTGGCAGCTTTTCCCTGATCCTGAGTGGGGCTACGTGTAGACAGTGTCCCCAGCCCTGATCTGCGGTGTACGTGAGGCATCCCAGAAGGATCCCCAGCTAGCATTATTGTATGGACGTCACTTGTGCTCTGGCTTGAGGGATCTGTCCTGCTGGGTTCACTGAGTGTGGTGATGCCATGCTGCAGGCTTAGCCCTGCCCGTGCTTCCTCCACGCCTTCCTCACCCTCACCTGCCTGCACCTGCAACACTGGCATCACTTGCCTGTGCATGGAGCCTATGCCATGGGACAGTGAATCTGCAAGAGCATGTTGTTTTAATAGACATGGAAAATTAATGCCTAGAAATGACTGTAAAAAAGGACACAGGCAGAATAACTCCCTGCTTCTGCCCCTAGTCTCTTCCTACCATCCATTTTGTAGAAGCTTTTGAATTGCTTCATTCTAACAAAAATCTTTCCACAGCAAAGATGTCCTTGATTGTGTTATTTTAAAAAGTAATTTTCCCCACCCCTGAAAGTTTTTATCTATCCACAGCTTTTTATATTTTCTCACTGACTTAAATAGCCTGGTCTCTCTCTTTCTCAAAGTAAAATAGGCAGTGCCTTTATTTATCCTGTTGGTATTTTAAACTACAATAAGATAAATGGGCACAATTATAGATGTGTACCAGAACAGGAACATGTGTTCTAGCATATGTGATACTAACCTAAGCAGACATCTAAATGTACTTCTCAGATAACAAACATTACACACACACATATTTATTAAACTCAGCAACAGCCTTTGCCATCCTTTTTAGCTACTTTTAAACAGCTGGTGAACTGTCAAAATCACATTAAATATTTTAACAAACAAGTTAAATATTTTTAGTTGTTTCTGTGATGGTGGTAAAAATTCAGGATGGAATAATCTAACTGCTTTTGTAAAATGCTCAAGGAAAAGCAGAGGATGATTTTATTTGGCTCTAAGTTTTGAGCCAACTTTTCTTTTAAAGGAGTAGGCTAAGCTCTGCACCTGGGACCCAGCGAGCCACACTGTGCACCCCATCACCTTCACCGGCTTTGAGCCCCTGCCATTTGCAGTAGGGAAGACTGCTCGGACTCCCTCCTGTGGGATTTATCGCAGGTTAACACAGTGGATTAGATCACGGAAAGCTGGTAAATGTTTATTTATGGTGCCTGGGTGTTTATGATGCTCTTCTGCTCCGCTCCTCAGTTCCCTCTCGATAGACCTGGTCCCGAAAGCCTGGAGAGCGTCACATGCTCACATGCTTCAGCTGCGCAGACGTGTGCGGCAGCAGGGCCTTTCGGTGCTTCAAGGCAGGCTAGAAGCTCCGAATAGCGACGATTTATATCACTAAAAGTCAGAAAGGATTTGCAAACCATCCGTTCTATTGCTATTTAAGTGCAACAGAGAAAATCCACAGTGAAAAGGCACAGGGCAAGAGCCTTTTTATTTTTAATATACATAAAAAAGGTGAGTATTATAACATGTGAGTGGGAGATAATGACAGGTGAATAAAAAGAAAGACAGCGACATATCTAGCAAAGTGTCAGATTGATAAATAAATGAACAAAGACAGGAGAATAAAAGACTGTTATGAAATATATCAAATCTGATGTGATATGGATTGTGTTGCGGGAAGTTCAGTCTTCCTTTGCCGAGACAGGAGTCAAGGACAAACAGTTTGTCTGCGATTACGAGCTGTCCAGGCTAGTGAAATAAATACACCTGGAAGACGGCTCCGTCCTTCCCTCCGCCCGGCTTTCTGCACAGTGAGCACCCGGGAAGTTAACGCAACACAATTTATTTTGGGTGGCATTTCCTATGCAGAATTATTACAAACTGCTTCTGAGTGGATTATGGGCTCTCAAGCAAAAGTAAGACATAAAGAAAGCACGGTTCAGGCTGCATCCTCACGTCTAGGGTGGGGGAAGTGGAGCTGAAAGCCAAATGAATGGGATCCTATTTTGCTATATTGGAGGAATGATTGATTAAGTGGAAAGTGGGCGATTTGGGGAGGAGCATGTGGCGTCTTGCTGGAGGGAGCAGGAGAAACAAGCTGTGGAGATGTGATGGATCTTGAAAATGAACCTCAGCATCACAGAGAAGCTCATTAGAGAGCGGTGGACGCCCAGGAGATGTGGTCACTGCCAGACAGCAGCACCCGCTTCGTCACGCTGAGCAAAGCTAGCACAGAGACAGCAGAGGTGGGAGAAGGGCAATGCTGTGTTCCCTGGGCAGCAATGACCCTCAGGGGAAAGCCACTGATTTGGAGGATGGTGATGGAGGCTATTAGCAGGTCAAACACTCCTGCTGTAAATAGGGGAACTGGTTTGGAGAGACCAGGCTCAAGTCCTGATCTTCCTCCCATGGAGAAAGCGATCGTCTCAGGAGGTTAGCATGGGTCAGCCCAAGCAGTGGCCATCCTGGGGCATCTGCTTCCCAGCTGGAAAATAAAACTGGTAGGACTCACCAGAGGGGCAACAGCAGAGAAAAATCCAACCGGGGATGTGCAATATTGCAATATTGAAGTGATTGAGGGGTACAGAGCTACCTAGAGAAGCA
>NW_008824369.1:2387027-2390492 GCF_000699105.1 Pygoscelis adeliae
CGGAGGAGGAAGAGTCTTTGAGGATGTCCCCAAGCCAGCCATGGCAGGAGCTGTGTTTGCAGACGAAGACGGGCAGCTGTCCTAGTTGGAACATCTGTGAGCAAAGCCTCTCCCCAAGGCACGGAGAGGAGAATGGCTGAACAAACAGGAAAAGACATTTTTGCTACAGTGCTTTTTGATGTCAAGATTAATTTTCCCCCAACATTGGGAATAATGAATTTACAGGAAATTGTCCAGGCAGAACTTGGTGCAAGACTTTTGAAGAACCGCTCACAGGACAGCAGCAGCCGTCTCAGCAGTGATGGAACCATATCCTAGAAAAACTCAGAAAGGCTGTGAGCTTAAAAGGCTTGGCAGGAGCTGTGGGCAAGGAAGTTTTAAATTTTCCAAACCTGGTTTCAAAGGAGGATTTTCCTGCGTTGAACCAGACCCGCAGTATCATAAAACCAGTATAGCTGTATTAATTGTATTAGTGCTCCATCAATCAGCATTACTAAAAATCTTGTCCTTTTTTTTTTTTTTTTGGTTAAAAGGAAGACTTATAACAAATGCTGGCAGCGTTACAAACACGGGTCTGATCTGCCGAGTGCTTCTGACAACAGGATTCCTGTTCACAGCTCACAGTCCCAGATCCGAGGAGGAGGTTTCGTTAGGAGACTCGGTAGAAAAATGTTTCTTTGTCTCTGTCAGCTCTACTTGCCAGCAATCACCGGGCAAGCAGCCTTCTCTATTAGGATTGCTTTCTGTGTCAAACACCTCATCATTAGAAAGTGAGGCTTGAATGTTATTCTTTAAGCCTTAGATCAACTGTGGAAGCTGAGATGTAATGGAAAAACCTGGCGCTGGAAATTCTTGAGTCGTTATCACAATTTATACTTAAAAGAGCTCCAGTTTTATAGCAAAAAGAAAAAAAATCCATTCATTTTAATCATTACAAAGCTTATTAAAAGGTTTCGAATATTATTTATTGCAATTCTGCACCAGTTCTAATTCACTCATTAATTCTATTCATCTTGAAACTAATTTTAAAGTTTCAAAATTTACCATAGCATTTTGAAAAGTTAAAGTAACTTTCAAGATGAATAGAATTAATGTTTTCTTTCCCTCCTTACAAACTGGTTTCACCTTCAAATACAAACCATGACCATACCGTGCTAATAGCTGCGAATGTATTCTCTGTTTAAGGTTTCAAAACCATTACTTGACAGCTGATGTGGAACATAATTTCACCGATACCAGTCTTGTTTTCAATGAGAGATGGTGCAGTCTCCTCTAGGAGTTGCAGCCTTCAACACTTACTCCAAATAAATTTCTACAGCTGAGGATGTGGAGTGATGCTTTTTTTCCTGCTTCCTCCTGTATTTTTTCTATTATTTGCTCTATTTTCCTTCTGACCAAAGACCATTACAGGTCTGTAGAGTCTGACATAGCTGTTACAAATTTTGAGCATTTTCTGTGTGGGGAACATCTGGTTCCTAAGAAAACAAAGTGTTATTTCTCTGATGGCTGCAGGAGAATGTCTGGGTTTAAGCCACCTGTGAGGGCTATTTATTTTTTAAACTTCATACCAACACACAGGAGGTGGATGCTTCCTGGATCTCATGGCATAGCTGTGGGCTCAGCATTGCCAGAACTGGCCTTAATTTCCTAAATTCTTCAGGTTACAAAAAGTTTCCCTCTTCCTTCTTAAGTTTCTACAGGACCTGAAGGAGCAGGCATGGTTCTTTCTTTCATTGAGTGATCCCAAATTCCTTCCTGAAACAAGGAAAACCTTGACAGAAAAAGAACCCGTTGGAATCTTTGTGAACAGAGCGTTTTCAGTTTTGCATCGCTGGGCAGCCCGCTGGGGCAAACCGAGCTGGGGCAGTGCCGCGGTGCAAGGTAAATACCTTCTCACACCGAAGGCTTGCTGTTCTTCGTGGAATGATTGCTTTCATCTGAAGATGCTAAAGGTCCTACATATGAACCCAGTTTTCTGATAAACATCATGCTGCCTTTCTTCTGGCAGTGAGATTATTTGCAATAAGAGTTTCTGGAGCTTTGGGTGCTTTATTTTTATGTTCTGAAGTGATGATGTGTCTGTAGCAAAAAGGCAGCAAGAGCTTATTTCTGAGCAGCTTCAGGTGTGTACATGCGTGGTCTAAGATGTATCAGTTATTCGGAAAGGTCTGCTGGTGAAACATACCTGAGAAACTGTTCTCATTTTGGATTTTGTAAGGTCATCGCTGTGTTCAAGCTTGGCTCTCATCTTTTGCTGCAGCTACAGAGTGAAGAGGGGCCATGTATTGTGAACACAGAACTGGAGAAGGGTCCTTGGTGGGTGCATTTATTTATTTGAAACCAACAGAGGTGTGGGGTTTTTTTTTTTTGAGAGTGAGTTTGAATTTGCACAGAACCCTTGTAGTTTTTCAGAGATTGACAGGTACTGCTGGGGAAGGTTCCCTTGGACGGTTTAGGCCAGCTGGAAATGCCAAGGAGACCCCTTTGCCATCCATAAACCACAAAGGTCAAGATAGATTGAGCCAAGCTTCCTCTCACACCCTAGGAAACAGCCCTAGTCTTGGTGGGAAGCCAGGAAGAAAACCTGAGAGAAGCAGTGGATAAGAGTGCAATTAGAAAGTTCAGGGCAAACACGGATGGGGTTCCCCAACACCCAAACCCTCCAGAAATTTGAGACACAGTGTACCCACAACTGGAGAGCAAGGTGACCCATCCTGGGCAAGGGTCTGCAACTGGTGAATGAAGAGCTCTTCTGGAAGATCTGCCTCTGCGAAAGGTCCCCTGGGCTCCTTTTGCTGTGTAGTAGCCACTTCTGCCATGGGTATAACGTGGGTAGTTTGCTGCTTGAAACCTCTTCCTGAAGGAAACAGGGACAAATCCTGTTTCTCCTTGTGGTGCTGGCCTGTTGGAGTGCTCAAAATGCATTGTAGCAAAGCATAACTCTTTTTTATGCTTGTGGTCACTTGCCTCAGTTTTATATGTGGCAAGTCTGGCAGTGTGGGATGTAGTGCAGGGGGCCCACAGTGGTGTCAGGGAAGGTGTCTGAGTGAAGCATTTTATGGCTGGATTTATTTCCTGGCTGGAACATTTCCACCGGTTTCCTTTGGCCGTGCCTGAGGCTCCAGCTTGTGGTTTCCTTATTTTTCTTTCCCTTAAGACTACATCTCCACGTGGAGAAAGGCGGGAGCGCAGGGGAGGATGCTGCTTCTGTGCTTTCTGCACGTTTGAGATGAAAGTTCCCACTGTTCCTCTCTGCTCCATGTATGAACCTTGTCCAGGAGAGAAGCGGATGGGGCAGATTGCCTTTAGCACTAAGCTTAAGAGTATCCTGCTCGGCAGCTGCCACAAAATTTATCCCCAGGAAAGGAAATACAGATCTAATGCAAGCGAGCACACCTGAGCTAGCTGAATCTTGCTGGTGCAGAGACACGGGCTGGGAAGATGCGGCAGATGGGCTTCAGCAGG
>NW_008824369.1:2390505-2402084 GCF_000699105.1 Pygoscelis adeliae
CTCAGCTCCCTGGTGGGATTCCCCTCCAAGTGCAGCCCGTGATCACGATCAGGAGTTCAGGCGGAGAAGGAACTCTCCATATTTCAGATGGGGCTCAGACTCAAGTCTGGAAAAGCTGCAACACAGCTAAGGGGATAAAGACTTCTTCCCGGTGCCAAAAGACTTTTGTAGCTGATGGCTACACTGACCTGTCTGGTTTTTCCCTGCCCAGCTGCCTCGCACGGCACTGCAGTAGACACGGAGGCAAGCATCCACGAGGAGGACTGATGTCACCTCTCCTGAATTTTGTAAGTCTAAATCTGGGTGTCATACTCAAAGGTCTGCTTCGACCCTAAAATTTTCTGTTGCAAAACTGATTTTAAGCACAGTGTTTGCAATGGGGGTGCAGGAGCTGGCAGCCTAGGTAGCAGAGATGCTACTGGATTGAGAAATGGGTCTCCAGCTTTATGTCTGATTGGGAAGTTTGAAAAAAATAAAAAGGGATTACGATGCTGTTTGTCATGCCAAAAACGCGAGCAGTAATTCAGACACGAAGAAAGCTGTCATTACATGTGGCAGCGTAAGGAAACTGGCCAGAGAAAGGGAGCGCTGTGTGTTCAAGATAACCCGGGGAAGAGCCTTAGAGTGGTCTCGGGCATCTGCCAGGTCAAGAAAAGCTACTAACTGACTTCCAGAGGCCTTGGATGGGTTCCAGAGCTAAATCAGTTGTCTGATCCCTAAGCTGCTGGGTGTCTGAGGAGGGCTTTATGATTTGGGATGGCCTTTGCAGTTTAAAGTGTTGGCATTGAGCGGTAAATGTAGTTTAGCTGGATGATGCGTTTCCTATTTCTATTTCTTATTTCAATTAAAAACACTGGCTTAATACAACCATTACCAAACTGAAGCCTTTAAAATTCAAGGGGAAAAGAAGTTTCCAAAAGTGAATTAATTGATCTGTCATGCACACAGACTGACTGTCCAATGTATCAGTCCTAAGCCAAAAGGCAAAATAACTGAAAAAATCTGAACTTCCAGATCTGTATCTCCAAACGCACGATAACAACAAATGCCTAATTCCCTTTAAAGAACAGCAGTAGAAAATAAGACTTGAGTTTTGATGAGAAGTCAGTGGGAGTTACTTGGATTGTACTGCAGGAAAATGGGATTGAGAATACAGAAACATAAGGTTCGGGAGACAGAGCTGCTAGATAAACTCACATTGGATTTGTGCTTCTTTCTGTTTAAGAAATGTGGCCTTATCATGCCACTAATTTTTAAGCAAAGCTCCCCATTGATTTCAGAGGGGTATCCTGCCCAAAAATCAATGGCAGGAAATGCCCCCATGTATTTACCTACTCTGATTTGGTTATTGATTATTAATAACTTTACAGATACTAACAAGGAAAAATGCCAGGACAGTGGTCCTGCAAATTTAAGTCAGGAATTCCCTGGAAAGCTTGCGTGGCACTGCCTAAGTACCTCATTTTGCAGTAACCACCCCCCAAAATGCAAATTATTCTGCTCTTCAGGTGAACAGGTACATTTTTTTTCCTGGGTGATCACCTATCCATCAGAAAATTGGGAGTGGGAGGGGTTGCGGGGCAGGCTGATTCTGCAAAGCTGCCTGCTAAAGCCCTGATTACTGTTATCAAGCAAAGAAGCAGTCCAGTTTAAGCTGCTAAGGTTTCTGACGAGCAACAGGTTATAATGAAGGAAGGCAGAGGAAAGCGTGAATGAGCGACTACAGACTCTGGTAAAGAGCGGATTACACTGAAGGTATGTTCCAGGGAAGAAACTGCGTATTTCAGAGCAAGGCAGCAAATGGGCTTAAAAATAATCTGAATCTTCCCCCCCCACACTTCCTCCCAATCCTACAAAGATAGTGTAAGATGCTTGTGGAGGGCAGGTCAGTACATCAAACAGGCTCTGCTTGCACCGCTGGGAGCAGCGAGGGAAGGATCCTGCCCTCCCGGGGTGAGTCGGCGAAGTTAAAATGTGTGCTTTTATTAAGCTGGTCCTGGTGGTGTGGGGGTGTTTGGCTGTGTATCATCTGCCCAGCATCTCTCCCAGGCACGTCATAATTCACCTGCTCCTTGGCCTTGCTGCATTTTCTTGTTGCAGTGGATGTTGTCTCAGCAGTGCCCTGGTCATTGCAAGACCAGACCAATAAGCCAAAGTAAAGTGTTTTGGATACCCCCCCCTTTTCAGGGTTTGCTGGAAACTTATTGTGAGGTAAAGCTAAAGCCAAGATTTATAACACAGTGGCTGCTTAGTGGTAACCACCCATGGGAGGGCTCTTTCCCCAGGGTAAAGGCATGGTGGTTTCCCCTGCAGCAGTTGGGTGAGCCACCTCGTATCTACAGCAAGGCAAAACTGGGTGCATGAGTATGGGGTGGGATTACCACAACTGCAGTCCAAACCCCATTTTAGCTGGAGGTGTCTGTCCTAGCAGCTACAATCTAGGAATCAGTTTGGTTTATGGCACAGAGAAAAGCCTCCAAATGGGTCAAAATCCAGGAGGAAGGCTGGTTTTTGCTCTTCTTACATCATGAGAGTGATTGTAGCAATGTCAAGATACACCCTTTACTAGCCAGAGATAAGGCAGTGCCCTTTGCTGTCTGAAGATTGTGCAGGGCTTGTGCTCTTGTCAAATGGAGGAGCGATGCAGCATCCCTCTCTCTGCCAAGCCTTTGAGCAGGCACTGATACCTTTATAAATGGCATGTGATAAGCTCTAAAAATGCCACTTTGAAATTGAACCCAGAGAAGTGTGAACCGTCTCAAACAAAAGCGATTCACCTCGGCCACTTGACAAGTGCGGAAGGAATTTCTGATGACGGGAAGAAAACCAAGGCAACACAAACCCGATGGGCTCCCCAGAAGCTCAGGTGGGGAAGGAGCCCTCCTGGTCCCCACTGTCCCCGCAGAGACTTTGCTCCTGCTTTGGCTGTTTCCCTCGCTAATGGGGAGGATGGCTCTGAGCAGGTAGCAGAGATCAGGATGCATCAGCAGTGTCCAGGGCAAGGCACGGGATCCAGCAGCCGGCTCTGCAGCTGTGACTTGCTAGGCTTTGCCTGGTATCGATCCCCCCGCACCGGGCATCCCTGCGCTGCACACTCCTCGCTTGCCGCAGGTGAGAAGTGCCCTGTACACAAACTGTCACAAGCATGCTGAAAGCAGCTTCCCTGTGAATTAGACAGAAGTTTCAGCTCTGCTGCGACTCTGGTTATCGTTGGTTTTGAGTATGGACTGTCGCAGCCCGGAGAACCGGGGTTTTAATACACTCTATGCACAGTGTCACCCTACTGGAAAGAGGCTCATCAGAACATGGCATGTCAGTTGTCACTTCACTGGGAACAGATGAAACCCTATTATCAGTACACCGTCTACAGGCTTCCGCTGCATCAGAAAACAGCTCGTCAGTGCAGTGTGTACAAAGATGTCACTGGTTTCTGTTGAACTACACACACAGGCTGTTACTGTGGTGGGGAGCTGTATGATTAGTACAAAATGTAGGAGCAGAGGGTGAGGGAGCAGTCTGGGGCGTTGCTGGGAGAATCTTATATGTGTGGGGGCAGGTGGCAAAGGGTGGAGGGGAATGGGACCATTGCCCAAAGACCAGGGTCTGGTTTGCCTCTCTTGTGCCAGATCAGGGCTGCTAAGCCTGGACAACTGCACTGTAGAGGCTGAAGAAGGCCAAAGACATCCCAATATGCTGCTCTGTGGGGTTGTGGTGTTGTTATTGAGAACAGGGTTTGGCCCGTGCCATGCAAGGAGGAGAAACATGGTCCAAGGTCTGAGACCTGCTGGGCCATTGCTCCTGCTAACGCCACCAGCGATAGCTCAGTCCAATGCCGGTACCAAATTCCTCACTCCAAGAGTAGCAACCTGGAGTCTCTGGACGGCATTGCTCTGTATAGCAAAGTCTGCCTGATTTCTGCAGCCCACCCTCCATGAACGTTTTCCTTCCCATCTGCCCCACTTCTCCCCCAGCACTCCTTGGCTAATTTCTTGAGCGGGATACACTAATCCTGTATTTCTCTGATAGTTACTTTCCCCAAAGCTGTCTCGGAAACCCAGGTGCTGGCCCCCCCTTCTTTCCCCATACCAGGGAAAAGAGATGGCGAACGGCTTTCTCTTGATTGTGTCGATGGGAGATGATTTTCAAGGTGAAATTTCTAGTTCAGTTGAGTCACTTTCATTCAAGGCGATGAGCAAAATGTCACCCCCACACTGAACCACACTCAATGCGCTGTTCTCCTATTGCATTTAAATTTACTCCACTTTTCCTTTCTGACACCTGTTTAAATCAATATCTTCCTCTCCAGGTCGTGGGCAGAATGTGCCTGGTCTCTCCGCACAGCGCTTCTCAAATCCACTAAAATCAACACAATAATTGAAATATTTTCAAGCTGATTACACCGCTGCCTGAGGCTAGGCTGGTTGCTAAGGGTAAGCTCCCTGGTTGCTAGGGGGAGTAAATCATCTTGCATTATTTGATTTTTGTTATAGATATGAAACCGCTACTCCCTCGATTAAATGTCTCTCAGTCTAACACCTATGGGACCTGGGGAAAGAGAAAAGAAAAGCAGCAACCTTGACCCTGTCAAATAAATATCTCTAACTTTTCCTGTCCTCCGGCTTCCAAACCAAACCTGTCTACTGATTTTTTTTTTTTTTTTTTTTTTAACCCTGACTTTAAATAACAAAGCTGTGGGGACAAACAGATGAAGAGAGGAAGAACTGTCTGTTCCATTAGAGGATCTCTCAGCTTGGCTAAACACTCTCTATTTACTCCAAACACAGCATGATGGGGAGCTACAAGGATCTAATAGCCTTGAAGATGTAGAATTGCACCAATTACACTTCCTATTCAGCCCATGGCTCACAAGACACCAGCTGAAATCGCAGGGCCAAATCCTGCTCCTAGGTCTGCAAAGTGCAAATCTGGAGCATCGCCATTGCAGAGAAGGATTTCTCCAAATTTCTCATGGTTGCACAGGAGCAGAGTCCCACTGGACACTGCAGAGGTGAGGTGTCCAGGAGCCCGAATGTGTGCAGGGATCTTCGCTGGTGGAGCAGGAGCTCCTGATGCATTATTAATAGGAAAGCAGTATGTGGGGCAAATCCTTGTGCCACGGATGTTTTAAAGAGCCTCAGCTCCTCCTGGGATTTCATTATTATCTTAGTGCAACCAGCTCCTGGGTGAAGGTATTATCGCTGTAGGATCCCCTCCAAAAACGCTCAGAAATTAATGTGACCCAGTAAACCTGTTGCAACCCACTGGCAGGACCAGAGGTACAAGAGCCTCTCTGCCATTTGGGCTGGAAACAACCAGCAGCCCAGGGTGTTTCTGAAGCAAAAGGTTATGGAGGGGACCCGACTTGGTATGAAGTCTTTTTCCACCCCTAAAACCTCCTGTTAATCCTCACAACTGCACTTGGCCTCCCCTGCGCTGCCCCAAATCCTCCTCCTTAGGTGAGAAAACTGAGGTACAAAAATGCAGTTCAGCTATTTGCCTGAGGTTGTGCAACAAGTCTAGGTCCCATCCTGACAGCTTTTCCCCCTGACTGCTGTGGCATTACCTGGGGAGGAACGTGCAGCAGAGCCCTAGCTCCTTGCCCATTGCAACAGGCCGTGTTCCTCCCTCGCTGCACCTATTTCTCAAAGGGCAGGTTTAATCTGTAGGGGACAGGTACAATCTCTATGTAAATGTTGTAAATCCTTTAGTTGCAACTATATGCAACAGCAATATCTCCTCTGCCATGTCACTTCATCCCTCAGCTGGAAATAGGGATGAAAATGCCGTAAAGTAAGTGATGTCAAGAAATTTCTCCAAATTTCTCATGGTTGCACAGGAGCAGAGTCCCACTGGACACTGCAGAGGTGAGGTGCCCAGGAGCCCGAATGTGTGCAGGGATCTTCGCTGGTGGAGCAGGAGCTCCTGATGCATTATTAATACGAAAGCTTCAAAAGCTGTTGATGAAATAGGTGCAAAGAGAGAGGCACTAAGGTCCTCGTTGCAAGTGCTGGCAAATGAGAGGCTGGTGGTGAACAGCATCGTTAGCACAAATGAGCCAGGCCAGGCTCAGCCCAGCACCAGCTATGGAGAGCATCCCTGTGTTAAATAGCACGTTTGACTCTGCTGTTCCCTCTGAGCTATGCCAATCGCAGTGGTACTTTTTGGGGTTATTGGTCAACATGTGTGCAAACACACAGGGCATGGTGGAATGGGATCATCAGGAAACCCTTGTAAGTCTGGAGGACACACTTCTTCCAGCCTGGCTTTCTGTTCGTGTCCTTGTTTCCCAAAGTTTGCAGGCAGGATTCCTCCACAGGGCACCCGCACCTGTGCCACACATCTAGTGGGAAATGCCTGCAGCATTAAGAGCATTGCAATCTAAATGATTAATTGTTTAATATATTGCAAGCTGGTTACCCCTCCTGGATGTGCCATGTAACAAATGGAGTCGGCTGAGATCTCACAGTAGCGAGCTCCTTGTTTGATTTTTAGCCAGCGAGTGCCGTTGGTTTGAGCTTATAAATACAGTCCAGTGCTGCCACCGCTTCCTCCGGCAGCTGCCTCCCTGGTCCTGGGCTTGATGTGAGACTTCGAAAAGCTGCTGAAGGATGGGAGCAAACCGGTCCTTCGGATGTCTGAGAGAGGAGGTCAGTGCCACACAGGGCAGCTCCTACCCGCAGCCCCGCTGAGCTGCGGGGATCAGAGAGGGGCAGCCCGGGATACCCTGGGGCAGGGGAAATGCAGATGTGTAACAAGGATCAGGGCAGATGCTTAATCAAAGCTGTTACATATTTCTATCAGATGTGTGAGGACTTGAAGTAAAACCAAAAGTGTGTAACTCAATGGAAATGTTCTATACCCAACATATAACGAACACACTGAGGGGGTATGGTGTGGTGTTTCACTTACGTGCTTAACTTACTTAAAAATCCATATTAAGTATTATTTCTCTTTCAGTATTGTACAGGTCACACTTTATGTTAAGATTCCATTTATAAATAGTTTATAAAGATTAATAGATGTTTTAATCAATAGCTAATCAATAGTTTAGTGACAGGAAAGCCCAGCAGAGGGACTTGCCCCAGGGGTTGCAGGCGTTCTGCTCTGGTTTGGTGATGTTTGACCCTTGTTCTGGACTGGGACCGAGGATCGGTGCTGTTGGTAGTGGTGGGATGCAGCACTTCTCCCATCACCGGTGGTAGGTACCCTGTGGTCATGGGGGCTCAGGGCTGGGCTCTGAGTAACCCACATTGCTACCAGGGGGGCTCGCTGGGGGAGACAGCCCCACTTCTTGCCCCCTAAACTTCCAAGAGGGAGGCAGCTGATGAGAGCTCGGCTGTATTATGGGGTCCAGCAACGCTGTGGGTCTGTGGGGCCAAGCGGTCCTTTCTGAGCATCTCATCACCTGCTGGAATTTCTGGGAGGGATCTGTATTCTGTACATGAGGAATACATTTTGTCAAAATCTAGTTATAACTTTTTAAAAGATTCTTCTGAGAAATGATTCTGTATTTTTTTAATACTTTTTTTTGTCATACACTTTAAAGACTCATGCCTACATGGGCACTAGAAAGAAAATCTAATTATATATTTTAAAAGAATGCAGTCAATCTAAAGGAAGACAAATATTAATGTTATACAAATTGATTGGTCAGAAGTTTCCAAAGCAGAGAGGTACGTGCCCATTCCCACTGAATTTCAGGAGGAGTTGGGTGTCTAATTCCCTTATGAGCCAAACTCCTGTGAAAAGCTTGTGAACAGACCCCGTAATTGAATATTAAGTGACTTCTTCATGAGTTCTTCTTTACGTAGCATCATCCCAGTAATGCTCAAATGATAAAACAAGACCTCAGCTCCTTGATCACCCTGGAAACTCAAGTGAAGCCATTTAGCAAAGCCCAGAGCCAACTCCTCTGCCTCCAAAACCTTCTCTGCACGTGAGTCTTTGAAGAACTTTTCCATTTTTAATGGCCAGAAATATCTGCCTGCTAAACTTTAACTACAACTGTACCCAAAGCCCGTCTGTCTAGCAGCAGGTGGGCTAGTGAGAGTCACAGTCCTGCTGGGATACAGCCAGCTGTTCCCAGGAATGAATCTCAAGTAAATTAACAAACACCACACAAACCTGTCAATTGAATCATTCTTGATTACTGTAAATGCTGGGCTACCCATTAAGGAGCTTCTCCCTCCGTGCAGAGTGAGTTTCTTTACATACTGTGTGTGTAACTGGGGCAGTGACACCCCATCCTCCAGATGGAGGGTGCCTTGGTACCCACAGGGGTGGCTAACTCGGACCAATTAGTTTGAAGTGGTGGAGAGGTCCAAGGTGGTTTCCTCACATCTTTGAAGGTTCTGTGGGCTGTCAAAGGACTCATGAGCTATTTGGGGATAGGTCAGAGCATCCATCGTCCCGTACCAGGCACATCTGCCTCTTTTTCCTTTTGGAGGCTTCTCCTTGGCACCAGCATGGCCACCGAGTGGATCAAAATCCCATAGACCCTCCAGGACATCCACGCATGCACCAGCCATTTTCCACTTGGCGGGAGTACACTGAGGGGAGAACAGCACCTCTGTGGAGATGAGAGAGCTGGAAACACGTTGCATTGAAGGGAGGAGAGCTTCTAATACTAGATAACAGCAGTTTACAGAGGCTTGTAGACATCGTATAATAATCAGGGTGCTGGGTGAGAAGCAGAAGTTCTTGGCTCAACATCTGTCCATCCAGTGTTTGTTTTTGTGCTTGAGCTTTGATGGTGCGTCCAAGCCTACTGTGCAAAATTGCGGACCTCCTCTCACGGGTGGAACGGCAGCCAAATCCCTGACTGCCAGCAAAGCCACGGCAAAATTCAGCTGGGGTTGTCTGCCTGTGCTGCCTGTGGCTGATGGGTGTCCTGGAGTGAGGATGTGGGAGAGCTGGAGATGACCAAGCCATCTGAGCGGCAAAGAAATGGGGGCTGAAGGGCCGATTGAGTGAGAGTGGGTGGTGGAGAAACACAGAGGAGAGAGCTAGAGGCTGCTGACTGCTGCCGATAACAATGACTTGGAAACAACGGGAGGGAAAGCAAAAACACATTAAAGAAGGGAGAAAATGGACTGTCAAGGAATAACAGACGGAGCAAAGAGAGGATGTGGTCTGGGAAAAGCTGGAGAGGGCATCAGAGGGAGGGAAGGGTATGGCTGTGGGGTGCCTGAGGGTGGAGGATGGAGGGGAAACCAAAAAGACTGTCCTGGCCTCAGAGGAAGAGCTTTGGGTCTCACTGTCACCTTCCCCTGGTGGACCAGTGGCCTGGCCAGCAGTCCACGCTCCCTCTTTGTGCTGTATGAAATGCGGCCCGTCTCCTGCAGCCACTGGGGGCAGAGGTTTGGACCTGTGGAGAGGAGTATTGGATGGCTGTGTAGCACACTGCTTATATCTTCAGGAGGATCTGACTGTTGGCAGTCTTCAAATTAGAAATGGCCTTAAAACTGGTTACCCACCTTGCTTTGGCGGCGTTTGTTCAATGTCCCTGTTTGTTCTTGTAGTTGGCGATGGAAAAGAGCAAGGAGGAGCAGCGCAGCATCACCTTAATCCCATGCAGCAGAGCCCATTGGGATAAACCAGAGCCCTTCCCATGGAGGAAACATCCTGCTCTGTGCAGCACAGCAGGTGCCTGGGCAGAGGGGGGAGCCTGTGCGGGGCTGGGGGCCTCCCCTCCCCTCCACAGCACTGGTTTTGCAGGAGGGTTGTTGCATTGTGCATCACAGCAGGGGGACCTGTGGCAAAGGGTGAAGGCATCGGTGGGACATACCTGTGACATGAATTTTTCCCAATTAACAAGCAATAGGACGAGAGGAAATGGCCTCAAGTTGCACCAGGGGAGGTTTAGATTGGACATTAGGAAAACTTTCTTCACTGAAAGGGTTGTCAAGCGTTGGAACAGGCTGGCCAGGGAATTGGTTGAGTCACCATCCCTGGAGGTTTTCAAAAGAGCTGGAGATGTGGTGCTTAGGGACATGGTTTAGTGGTGGACTTGGCAGTGTTAGGTTTACGGTTGGACTCGATGATCTTAAAGGTCTTTTCCAACCTAAATGATTCTATGATTCTATGTGCAAAGCCCTCGGCGCCTGTCCCCAGACTGTCTCCAGGTGTGATCCTTTGCCAGGTGCTCATAGGGAGTTTCAGCACTGGTGCTGGTTCCTTCAGCTTTGGGCAGCCTGGGAATATAAGCTTGACACATCCCTAACTGACAAATGAACCTCGATTTAATTCCATGCAAGTCAGCAGATTTAGCACCAGGTTTCTGCTTGCGTGAGAACACAGTCCGAACCGCACCAATGTCAAGGATTCACAACCAGAGCAGCCCCTGCTGACTTCAGGGAGAGCAGGATTAGTCCCAGGATGGAGGATTTTGCTCTGGAGGGCACATGGGAGAGGGAGCGTGGCCATAACCTTATCAGTGGTAAATCTCTGTCTGTCTGGATATTAGCAATGTGTTTCCCCAGCTGCGTCAGTGTATGTGTTTGTGTATACAGACTCAACTTATGTCATTTTGTAAGCAGATAAGTGTTTGTGCCAGACTCTGTGCGATTTTGTGAAAGACGTGCTTACATGTTTGGATAGATTTAATAACAGCATGCATGTGTGCGTGTTTATATTTAGACAGGCTCATGGGAAAGGCTCAGCCCACAGGGAACGGCATCAGGATGGCCTGGCTGGGGAGGGTTTCTGGAGGCTTGCAGCTTGATCTGCCTTTTGTGTGGGCAGCAATGAGGCTGGGTCTGCCTGTGTCCATGCGTGGGGCATTGCTGACCCCTCATCCCAGGTGTCTTGCTCGGCCAGTGGTGCTCCTGCACATGGTGGGAGAGGATTTATGTGTGTGCATCGTTTCTGCACTGGATGTGAGACAAGTGTGTATGCCGTTTAATTTCGGTGGATGCCTTGGGAGGATGGATTTGCGAGATTTCCAATGTGCAGGTACAGAAGAGAGATGTTTATGGACCCATAACAGCACCCCTTTGTATCCTTCAAAATTCTGTATAGCGTGGATGATGTGGGCATAAATGCACAGATGAGTGTGTACTACGGATCTATACAGCACCAACATGTGTGTGATTTTTCTGCTACTCCCGACTCATTCCTGCAGCGTGCAGCACGTCCCAGGTGCAGGGCGCTTCCCAGCGCATCCAGTATAGCTAAGGCACCACTTCATGGAGTCGAGCAAAACTCTGTCTCGCCAAGAGGTTTTCCCTAGCAAGTCTGCTGTACACTGAGGCCCATTTGTGGCTCAAGACAGCAGAGGCACTGGCTGTTTAATGCCACATGCAGTTTCACACACTGCACCTTGCAGAGAGTGCGCTGTGCTCAGAGACACACATTTCCAAGAGATATCTTTCTGTATTTGAAATACCTGCGCTCATCTCATGGCTTTTTGCACGTGTTGGCCCAGCAGGGTTGCAAATGGGATCTGCCACGGGATGGCCTCGGCTTGGGTTTTGCTGGCAGGGTGCTTTGGGGGGCAGAGGTCTCAGTCCCCTTTGCGCAGCTGCCGGGGACGCAGGCGTCGCGCTCCTGCGCCCGAGCCCTGCCGCGCGCTCGCTTGG
>NW_008824369.1:2402230-2402587 GCF_000699105.1 Pygoscelis adeliae
CCTCCGCCGGCACCCCCATCCCGCCGGCTCCCTGCCGCCCGCCGGTCCTCCGTGCTGGCAGGCAGCGAGTGGGATCAATAAGACACCTCCGACTCCTCTATTTACAAACTAGCTGCCTTCAGCAGCCAGGCTGTTTAAGCACTTCATTCCCATTCAGGAGGGCCATCTGCTGCCTTTTGCTGTAAGTCTCTCTGAAAACCTCAGCCTTGACAAGCTCGAGATATGTCAGTGCAGTTATCAGCGGAAAGCAACATCTGCCGTGCCTGACACCCACTATTGTAGGCCATTTAATCTGTCCCCCTCCTCCCTTTAACTGCAGACAACAGCACCCTATATTATATTTTCCCACTCAATTAG
>NW_008824369.1:2402697-2410025 GCF_000699105.1 Pygoscelis adeliae
GGGCGGGCGTGCGGCCGGCCTATCCGCGCTGCCTTCACCCCGACCGCAGACATTGTTTCCGACAGTTCGCGGAGGCAGTGTGGCGGAAAATTGAGTCCAGATTCATTAGGTTTTTTTTTTTTTCCCCCCTCTCCCCCCCTCCCCCCTTTTTTTTTTCCGCCGTGCGCTGCTCAAGTCAGTTAAATTGATACATTTCCTAACAAAATTGAAGTGCTTTGTGCTGCCAGCGGAAAGCCTGGTGACCCTGCGCGGCCCACCGAGCAGCCAAAACGAGTTGATGGATCCATTAGGCCGCGCAGAATGCCTTCCCCCTCTGCCTCCGCTCCTGAGTGACACTGTAAATCTGAACCAATTTCAGTCCCTAATCATCATTACAAACCCCTCCACTGTTCATTTATTACTCTACAATTCTAATACAGCACACGACTGGGTCAGTGCGCGGGGAGCCAGCGTGGCTGTGGAGACAGGCTTAAAGAGACCATAATCCTTCCCGGGTTTTATCAGGGAAGCAAACCTGATTCGGCCCCCACCGGTCCCCGCATGCTGCCCCCTGCCTCCGGTCCAGCGATCAGATGATGTCTGCCTGGGCCAGTGATGGGGAGCATGGGCTCCGGAGCCGGGAGGAGCTGGGGGGCAGAGAGGGAGCACACATCTGTCGGATGCGGGAATGAAAGCATGCCACGTGAACCCTGCAAAGGATGGGGTGCTGCTGGAAGGCTGGCACAGCCGCTCTGGCCCCTCGGCTATGGGATGGACAGGTGTCCGATGGGTGCTGCAGCCCTGCAGCCATGCAAAACAGCTGTGCAAAGCGGGTATTTGTGTAGGCAAGGATGTGCCTGGGAAGGACCACGAGGCTGGGGAATGTTGTGAACTGGGTGTTTATTGAGGTTCTCCATCAGTTTGGGTTAAAAGAAAGACCTCTTTTTGGAGCTGAAAAGCCTCAGTGGATGTCCCTGCAGGGATGGGTCCTCCAGGCGGAGGTCGGTACGGAGGCTGGTGGGACCCAGGTGATGCCGGCTCACAGACACTTCCCACCTGGCCATCCCTGCTCTGAGAGCCCCGGAGGTGCCACTCCGCTCCTGCTGGCTTGGCAAAACCTCGCCCTGGCTGCTGGCTTCTAGCATGGAGGGTGGATGCTGATTGAGTGCTTGACCTGCTAAGTGTGTTTGCGTGCCTGGATCGAACATTTTTCCAACAGGCTGCTGAAGAATTTATTTATTTGATTTGATGTGACTGATTTTTAATTTTTTTTCTCCCTTTTTAGCAACATGGCTATCAGCATCTCCATAGGTGTGGAATCAATCAAAGGATTTAAAAACACACACAGTAAATAGTCAGATTGATGGCATGATCGGACATGACTTGCTGGCACCTAGGATTGCTTTGGGTGGAATCAGCTGTCGTTGGGGCACTTGTTGCTGGAGCAGGATGGGTTGCATGTGGGGACAGGCTGCTCCCATGCAGGAGATGATCTGGAGGACCAGGGTAAAAGGGGGTGGGCAGGTCGTGGGCACCAACAGTCTAATCAGAGGCTGAGCAGAAGGGTACACAATTAAGAAACTCATTGCTGAAGCGTCCACTCTCTTCCCAAATGGGTTTTACCCATGTGGGGTTTTCTATGGAGGGTTTTGTCCTTGCTTGATGGGGTGAGGGGACAAGAACGGTAGCCTTGCAAAGGGCTGTGGTGGTCAAACCCCTCTTTGCAACTTGCTCCTTCAATAAAAACCTAGGTAGCAAGTCTGGACCTCATGGGAAAGACCGGTGCCTTTGTTGGGATACCAAAACCTGAGCTCCCAACCGCAGATCTGCCTGCATGATCAGGAGGATGACAGACTCCAGAAAGTGTCAGTTTTTCTGCTGGTGACAACCAAAGCGGGGCTTTTTCTACAGCTCATGTGCCAGACGTGCGTTTCGCTTCCTGCTACAGGGTCCCAGGCTTGAGGTCAGCCTCGTCTGGCAGGGAGATGTGACAGCTGCCGAACCGCGCAGGGGCCAACTGGCAACCCCTGTCAGCCCCGGCCAGCGCGGCCGCCTCAGCTGCCTCTCACGCTCACAGCAAAACTTCCCAAAGTTTTCTCTGCCCGCGGTCCTCATTAAGAGCAGCAGCAGAATTCATCGTAAAAATGAAACAGCATTAAAAATATATATATTTGAAAGAGCAGCCCTGAAGCTAAAGGAGGTTGGTCATGGGGTTTCCTGGGGGCATTTGGCCAGGGTGAACAACTCTTTGCTTCAAAAATGGTCTTGGTCACCTCCATCTCCTGCCTTAGCCCCAAATCAGCTCTGGGGCAGGATCAGTTCGTTTCCAAGCCAGAGAGGAGAGCAGCGCCTCGGCAATGACAGCACCGCTCCCTATGGGCAATGGCCACATATTTCTGGAAAGTCTCCATTCAAGTCCTTACCAGGTCAATCTGTGGTTGAATTGCCCTCTCCCCATCACCTCCATGTACAGAAATTTCTGTGGATCTGAGCCAAGCGCCGGTCCTGTGACGCAGCTCCCATACGTCAATGTGTTGGCCCTTAGCACTTCCCTTCTGTTTACAGCCCATCGGATGCCTCTCAATCCACACTGTTGTTAATGCTCATATCTAAGGCAGGCCGGATTAGTTTCTCAAGTAGCATTTTGCAAGGATCAATATCAAATGCTTTGCTGAAGTCTAGATGCATTACATCTTCTGTAAGGCCTTTCATCCACTAATTTTGTAATTTGATCCAAAAAAAAAAGCTATCAAGTTGGTCTGGCATAACTTGTTCTTTATAAACCAATGTTGTTTATTGCTTGTGATTTGGTTATCCTCTAGGTGCTTTCAAACACGCGCCGAACAGCCTATTAATGCCTTCTGTGACACTCCGGGTTTGACGAAACCCAGCCGAACCTGCTGCTCGCACAACTGGGTTCAAGCACAGCTCGCCGGCAGCTGCTAGGACATATGTTTGCTGTGCACACCAAGGGTCTGATTCATCTCTCACACTGACGTAAGGCAGGAGTAAGTCAGCTCAGCGGCGGGCTTGAGCATCCAGAGGCAGGTTTGATGCAGCAGATGTTGTGTTGCTGTTGCAGGCAGTATTCCTGAGCTTGCTTTTACCTGCTGTTTCCCACCGTGACCCACAGGATCAGACGTAAGGGTTTCTCTCGGGGCAGCAGGGTAGAAATTGCTGGCTACATAACTGGTGTTTTATGCCACTCAGCTGGACGGTTCGAACCTTTGGGTGACTGATTCAAATTCTAGTGTAAAGGCATTCGGGCTGTGTCCAAATCAGTCCTGCTAGAGTGCCTGCTACAGAAAACACAAGGATAAACACTTTGCAGCAGTGTGTTAGCATCTGCGTCTGCTCTGGTCACAAAAGTATAGCCCTGGTGCTTCCTATAGCATAGCCTGGTGCCTCATCCAGACCCCCTTCCTCTTCTGGGGGGGTCTCATTCAATTCCGGGGTCCCTCACCTGATGATCATCACTGTGCTGTGCTGACGTTATTCCAGGGACTCTTTGAACAGGGTCATTGGATTGTGTCTTGGCATTGCCAAGACCAAGGGCACGCTCACCTCCCTGATTTCAGTGAAGCAAAGGTCATGGCCAAGATGCTGAAAGAGCCCAAAAGGTCCTGCAGCCTCTGTGTTGCATTAGCTATGTTTCCATTGCCTGTGGAGCTCTGCTGCTGTATAAATAATAGAGCTGACACAGCACTTTCTGGGATATGTTTTCTACAGTTTCATAAGACCTGCAGTACCTGCCCGATGGTGCCTCAGCACAACCAGCTTCCTCCTGACCTATAATGCTGACAGCTCAGGAGGCTTTTGAGGGATACGGCATACAAGAGTGAATTTCCAAAGTATTGCATGGGCTTGGGTTTGTATTGCTCCCTGCCTACTCCCCAGGCTCGCTCAGTGCTGCAATACTCTGAAAATGAACTCCTTTATGGCATGACGCTCAAATCACGCAGCCCAGGGGAAAATGGGATGCATCCAGCCTGGTGGGATTGGTTGCAGCACATGCTGCTGGTATAGTCTGCCAGCCAAGCAGCCTTGCTCCGGCTGACAGTCCGGCTCTGGCACAGCCCTCCAAAGCCCGCTATGGCTCGCAGTTAAGCCAAGGAAAAGATTAATGGGACTTGTTGTAATCTCTTCCGGCATCCCGAGAGATTAAAATAGTTTGTTTCACTGCTGGAGCATAATCTTGAGAAGGGGAGAATTAGCCTAAGGAGGATCACGGTGAAGGGTCCTTAACAGTGTGATTTAGAAAGTTCATCTGACCCAGGGTGCTGATGATCCTACTCTAGTTGAAAATACACTGTGAACCAAACCACTTATTCCTCTTTCCCCCCTGCGGCTGGGACTTTGGATGGATTTCAAGGAAACAAAAGGCAAACAAAACCCATCCATGGGCATGAGGAGTCTGTAAAAATGGAGACACCTCTGCAAAGCTCAGAAACAGATGACTTTTCTGTGCATTTTCCCTCAGACCTGCATTTTCTCCTTAGGAAGAAGGGTTCCCTGGGTTCAAACCAAGCTCATCCAGAAAGACTGGGAGCCTTTCAGAGACCATGAATTTCTGGAAGGGAAAATCTTTTGCATTTATGGACACCAGCACATCCAAGTGTTGCATGACAATGGCAAGCAATAACCAGCGTCTCGCCCTATAAAACAGATGCGAGGGAATGATAATATGACCTTCATTCATCGTTAACAGCGTTTATAATGCGTTAGCCCCAAAATGGTCTCTTAAGGTCATCCTTTTCCCAGTGGAAGGTCTGGCCTGTTGTTTTAGGAAGCAATGCTTTGGTGTGGGCATGGGGCTTTGGTGTGGGCTATTGCAACACCCTGATCTTGAAGCTGCTTGTGTGGATGGAGCTCTCAATGGGTGGTGGGAGAATGCAACGGGTGATGGAGGGTGCCTGCACGGCGAGCACGGGGATCTCCCTCAGAGCAAGAGTCTGCGAGTGCAGAGCCCAAAAGGGAGCTGCAGAGCATTTAACACAGCCAAATTAACCCCTGTGGACAGGCAAACACTTGTTTACAGAGCAGAGAAAAGCAGAGATGGAAATTTATGGTGTCACTAAAAGAACTTCTCACCTGGAGTACGGAGAAGAGGAAAGAGATAGCAATATTTCCCACTGAAAGGAGGAAGAAAAGCTCTTAACAAATCAATACCCTTATTTAGTCAATAAACCCACAAAACAACCCCTCCAGGGGATAAACATGGAGAAAATTCACAGCTTGTAAACAGGCAGGCTCCAATTCTGGCCTTTGACAAGACGGTCGCAGTAAATGCTCTCATCTCTCTTGGTCGCAGGGAGTTCAGCATGGGGCTGGTCTTCTGGGAGCGCGCGGGGCTGGGGGAGGCTGCAGGCTGAAGCTGTGCACCTGGGAGTGCAGGCGAAGAGGTGAAGGGTCTCGGGAGTGCCCCGTGGTGAGGATGAGCACGTTAACTCGGGTTAACGTCTCTTCTCGGAGTGGTGCATCGAGTACCGCTGGGTTCAACGCTGTTACGCTGGGGAATGGAAAGGAGGAGTAGGGTCCAGGTAGGGATGCTGCAGGCAGGCTGGGAGCATGCCTGGGGCAAACCTCAGCAAGAAATGCATGAAGCTGCTCTCAGCAGTGGCTCAGCAACACGTCTGGCAGAAATGCAGAGGCACCTTAGCTTATAGAGAAGTTTGCAGGGCTGTGAACCTCCAGCAGCCAACAGCTGGAGTCAGAAACTCATGACGTGGCACTATGATGTGCAAGATGTTAAGAAATTAATTTGAAATGCTTTCTTTTTTTTTTTCCCTAAATATATATATGTATTTTTGCTTAGCCTGCAGGCTTTACATCTTCAAGTTTTTCTCCATAAGCATGAACTAGAAATTTGCTTGGAAGAAATCCAAATTGTTCTTTTATTCACAAGATTTCAAGAGCCAGATCTTTGGGAAAAACCGTCTCTGTCATTACAGTGCTCATGGTGGAGTCCCAGGAGCTGCCACACCCGAAACACAGCTGAGCAGCACCATGGCATGGACTCCCAGCACCTTGCAGAGGAATCCACCATCCTTCAGCAGCACGAGCACTGGATACCAGTTATCCCAAGACAAGTAAAATGAAGGCTTTTGTAGCAATTTTGTTCCATCACAAATGAGCCTTTGGCCCTTTGGATTCATTTTCTCTTTCTCTCCTCAGCCCAGGTCCCTGCAAATCCAGCTGTCAGTGCTAGACCTGGGGGAAGACACTGACCACAGGAGCCAGCAGGGACTTCCTGATGAATCAGCAGGGAACAAATGTAAGTCCTGTATGTTTTGGGCTGTACATATTAGACTGATGTTGTCTGAGATACGTAGATAAATGCATTATTCCTTGACCAGACACTGCAGAAGCAGATCAGCATTAACCCTGCCTTGGTTAACCCATCTTTACCTTCTCTAAGAGATGTCTCAGCTATAGAGGAGAAGAGGGGATTGCAAACCGCTGGGAAGGGGTAGCTCTGCTATCACATTGCACAGACCCCTGTGGCTTAGAGATGACAAATTCTGTCTCTCAGCTGAGCTTTGCCAGGACCAGTAGCTGTGTGGAAGCCAAAGACTCTGCCCTGGGGCTGTACCACTGACACGCTCGGCCATGCCGACACCCCAGGGTGATGCCTCTATCCATTGCAATGCATCAGACTGTGGGACTGCATGCTGGCTCTGCTGGCCATGCAGCGGCTCTCCTTTCTACTGAGAACATGAAGCTGAAATAGAAATTTTGGGCCAGACTTTACAGGCAGCAATTTTGGTGGAAAACTGGAGGAATTCAAACAAAGCCAATGGCTATCCATAGTGGTATCCAAGACCTCCATGACCTGATGGAGCAGAGAATTATTTTCTTCTGGGTCTATGATTTTCTCCACAACACGGTTGCAGACTGTAACCTGTGTTAAAAGGGAGACATCCTCAGCCAGGGCTCACCAATGTCGCTCCACTGAACTGTGAGATGCTCAGATTTATTCCAGCCAAGTCCTGGCCCCATATATATGTTTCATGTTATATTTCATTTTTTTCTTCTCCTCTTTCCTCTGATGCTGTTCACTACCCAGAGCATCTGTCAAGAAATGAAGCACTTATTAGTATACGATAGCACCTGTCTTCTTGTGGTTTTGAGAAAGCTCATGCTTGAAATGCAGCCAGAGGTTGAGTTATAGGCAATACCTGACTGTTATAGTTCAAATCTGGCTCCTAACTGTGTTTTGGAGCTGGACATTCACAGCTGGGAAAGCTCCTGCCTAATCTTGTTTATACTCTGACAAAATGTGTGAGTCCCAGTATATATTAGTACTTCCTATTCTGGCTCCTTCCAGAGACTGGGAAGTTTTTGGACTC
>NW_008824369.1:2410066-2423203 GCF_000699105.1 Pygoscelis adeliae
GAAAGTATGCGGGAGAATTTGCACCCGAACCTGTCTGTCTGCTTTGGGTACCTGGGTTTGCATCATGAAGCGGCCAAGAAAAGTCACCAAGAACTGATGTAAGCTCTTCCTCCATTTGGAGAAGAGGTTCAGAAATTCAGGCAGGGACAAGTCATTTAATAAGTATGCAAGAGGCTGCTACTTGGGTGTAAAAGTGAGGAGCACCTTTGTATCTGGGCTCCCCCAAGCAACCCAGGTGTCTCCAAAATGAGTATCTGGCCCCAGTCACCTGGCCCCAAAACCCTGTCAGACCTTGGATATAGGGGCCAGACCCCAATCTCAGCTCTGCTGGTAAATCCAGAGCATTTCTATCAAAATGCTGAGAATTATGCCGGCATAGCTAGGATTGCATCCAGGCCCCTACCAGCTAATGCTCTAGTAATTGGATGCAAATGCGCTGGGGTATGCAAGGTATGGGGGGTTCAGGAAGATAAAGGCACCTCAAATATGCTATATAGACAATCTGTGTTTCCTGAAAGAGGGACATCTGTATCTCTAAATTTAGAAACGATACTGACTTTCCAGCGGGTAATAAACCAGCAAGCGCTGTACATATTTTTTTCTATTTTGAATTCTGTTAACTGACAATTTAACCTAAAATCCCTCGTATTTTCTACTTGTTCAGCTGTAAACAGAGACTGACAGTTTATTTTCAAACATCCTGGTTAAAAAAAAAAACAAACACAACCCACCAACATTTGAAATAAATACTTATGGGTCCATGACAGACTACAGACGTGCAGTCAATGCTCCGCAGCAATCTCTTGGAGCTGTCACACTCTGTGATCGGTCTTTTACAAACACAAACACTGTTGATTTCTTATCAAATGTAAAACCTCCGCAGCTCTTTCGTAAATGGTTACCGCGAGCATGAAATCGACATTGTGAATCACATGTGACACTGCCTTGTCTGCTTGTAATTGAGCCGCGCAGGGAAGGCGCCGGCCCGGAGCCAGCCTTGCACGCGCCCCGCTCCCCGGCACCCTGCGAGGAGGGAGGATGAGCTTGGGCCGGCCGGGTGCTGCGGGGTTTGCTGCTTTATTTAGTGCAAGAAATGCTCCATCCCACCTGGGTGGTGGTTTCAGTTTCCGTGGGGTCATTGTGGATGGGGTGCAGTTGGCTGTGAGGGGGATGTGTTTCTTTATGAGGGAGGGTTTGGGGTGGGAGACTGCATGGGAAAGGGGTTTTGGGTGCTGCCTGTGCCATCCCAAGAGTGGCAGGGGGGAAAGCGAGACTGGCATGTTAGCAGGATCTCTTTCTGCCTGGGTACCCAAAATGCCATCTGGAAACCAGGAGTCTGCTGGGGTGTCACCAGCAAACACCCCAGATGAAGCCCGTGGGTCCCAGTCCCAGGAGTGGACCTGCCGGTGGGGCAGGATCCCCCCTCCAACAGCAACTGGGGTCTCTTTCCATTTCTGACCATGCAGTGGGGACAGCACGGCATGTCCTGGCTGCTCAGTGCCTGCTCAGCTTGGACAGACAGAAGCCCTCATCCTCTCCCTTCCCAATCTGTGCTATTTTTTAGTGTGGCCCAAATGAGTAATTCCCTGGGTTGAAGTTCCCTGGGTGTCCCTCCAGGACCCTGCTTTAGTCCTTACTCTCCCACATTTGACACATGAGGTGGATCTGTTCTCTGAGCCTCCCCGACTTTGGGTTCAAGTGGACAACCCCCAAATATTCTCCTCTTTGCACAGACATATTACCTAGCTCGGGTCGGTACAATCAGGGTGACCCATTAAAATAAAACAGAGATACAACAGAGTTATGAAACAGTCACATAGAAACATTTCCTACCTCTCTATCTATAAATAAAACTATGTCCTATTAACCAGGAGGTGGAAGATGAGTAGGAATAGAGTGGTCTATCTATTTATATAATGATATAATCTATCTAAATAAAACTAATCTATTTTTCATGCCATCTATTTCTCTAATCTAAAATATACTCGTTACCATGGAGCAATGATGTCACCAAAATGAATGACACCCATAAATGCAGACGAGCTGTAGTTATTCTGATGATCCAGGACTTCTCTCTTTGCTCATTTGCTTAATTTTACACATGTGAGGAGTAGCTTGGAGCTAAATAGGATCACACCAGCAGCAAGCCGAGCAATGTTCCCGCTGACTGCAGACTCAGGGCCCCGCTCCATGATGTATCACGCTCCGTGTGATTTTGTGTGCATGTGTGTGCCATGGAGGTGGCTGTGCACATCCACCAAGAGAAGTGCAAACTGACTGCCTTTCACAATTCATCGCTAGCATTTGCTCAGTTCTGGATAATTGCTGTTTTATTTATCAGTGTTCGGGAGCAGCACAGGATTGGGTGCTGTGTGTGTTCTCCATTGTGAGAAGTTTAACTTAATTCAGTGTTGCATTTAATTTATAGAATGCAGCCTGTTGCTATGGCATTAGGCACATTAAAAAAAAAATCAATAAATAAGTGAAATTGGTGTCAATGGGAATTTTGTACAAAGATGAGCAGTAGAGTATGACTCTTCATTTAGAAAGGTGAAGATACAATTTTGTTCATCCTTTCTGGATGTAGTTTAACCCCCTCCTCTTTGGAAAGGTGCATTTCCCGACCAAGAGTTATGTCTGGTTTGATTTTACTGAAGAGTAATAAAAAAGGGTTTTTCCTTTTGCTGGATTTATTGAGACCTTTGGCATTCCAGGACAGGATTTTCATAGTCAAGACTAGAACTTACAATCTAGAGCGTCCGAAGGAAATGAAGTTGTGTATCAGTATGACATATGCATTTGTGGGAAAGCCCTTTGAAATGCAAATAGTGATTATTTGGTGAGCCAGGCAGGCTGAAGTAAATAGGAAGTCTCCAGTGTACAGGATCCACATACCGGACTGAAAAAAAATAATCCATCTGGTCAAAAATGTCAAGCTGTTGTGTCCTGTTGGTGTGGCCTGTTTGCATGGGGTTGCCCACAAGGTCCCTCCCCTTCCACAAGGTGTTCTTAAAACAGATATTAATTCAGCAATGTTGCATTGGGTCTTGTCTATGCAAAAATCAGAGCAAAAATCTAAGTGTGAAAAGGAAATCTCCCCCAAAAAATCTCTAAATCCAATTTTTTTTTGCAATATCACCAGTCAGATAGTTTAAACAGGCTCAGGTTAAAAATGGAGTTATGTAAATTGTGGTGGGAAGTGGATTTACAGCTGTGGCCATATTAGCTGCCAAAGCGTTGCTGCATTTGGATCTGGAGAGAGACAATCCTACAGGAAGAGTGGATAAACGGGGAAGCAAGGCCTTGCACACAGACCTTTTAAATAGAACCAGAACTACAGAAATCCCCATAACTATCCAAGATCACTGTTTCTTGCCTTCTGGGCAGCAGCCTCACCAGCTTTTAATGAATTATCCAAGTGGGACAAACCTTTGCACCTCTCTTCCCTTTGCCATAGAGCTGCAGGAGAATTTGGGCAGGTGATTCCCAGGAAGTGAACATGCAACGTCCCTGATGAGACCGGGAGGACGAAGAGGTGGAAGCAGCCCAGACCCAAGGTACTAATCTATGTCGTGCTATCAAAATAATCCGTGTGATCACCGGCCAGGCCCTAGCACCTGGAGACCAACTAGAGAGGATTTGCCACCGAGCTCTATATTTAAGGTTTCCTGCATCCTTTATTGCTGCCATCCTTTTGGTTCTTCATCTTCCCCTTCCTCCCTCTGTGGAGGCTGAAGCTGTGACAGATGCATTTGTTGGCTTGATTCAGAGCCCACTGGTGCCAGCAGAAAACCTCCGCTAGACTTCAGCAGATTTTGGGATGGACTCCTGGCACCTGACTTGGACATAGTCCCCAGGACAGCCCCCATTGTGCTGACCCACATTCAGCCCTATGCATTTCCCATCTGGGAAAGCCCTGGGAGCTCCCAGGGATGACTAATTTCAGAGGACTGGCTTCTTGAAAGCTGCTGAGTATGGCAGTGGGCTCGGATGCAGAGTTTCCTCATCCTTTGGGGGTCTTCTGGCTGCTCCCCATGCCCAGGCGCTTCTCGTGGGGTGAGGATGGGAGGGACCAGCCCAGGACCACCCACCCTGTGGGAGAGTAGAGCTCACTGGAGACCGACAAGCCCCTGGCCAGCCCTGGCTCTCCCTGAATGAGAGGGGAGGGAAAAAAAAAATCAAAACTTTAAGGTATATGAACTGTGAAATTAAATCGAAATACTCAAATAAGGAATCACATAACAACATAAGCAAAGATGTTTACCAGGGCTTGAAGTTAAATACAGATTTTTTCATAAACCCTAACACCAAATGCAATAAAGTTCTCTGGAATGTTAAATATAATTTACAAGGGAAAAAATGTGCCCTGCTGCCATAAACAATCTCACACGGTGTCCCTTTCCAGGGATCAGTCCAGGAGCAGAAGGAAACATGCACTGTGATACCTCGCTCAGGATTTCCCTATCCAAAGTAATCACGACCGCACTCGGTGAGCGAGCAGCCCTTTCTCAATCTGCAACGCAACCAACAAACGGGAGCTAATTAATCTGTGCTGCAGCTCCAGCGAAAGGGCTGCCTGGAGTGGGAGCGTCGGGTCGGGCTGCTCGCCGGTGAGGGTTCCCAGCTGCCCGGTACGGGGTCCCAGGCAGGCGGGAGCGCGGCCCAGCGCCTTTCATCACCCATCTGGACTTTGCAGTGCCTGCGCCGAAGCTGGAGAGCTTGGTCCAGGGAAAATCATGGTCTCACAGGACACTTATTCCTTGACTATTGCCCTTGTCTCTCCCCTGGTGTATCTGACATCAACACCCTAACTGACAGCACAAAGGCGGCATCTGGATAGCATAGCCTGTGGCTCTGGAGTCACGGCTGGTGGACTTGTGGTGTATCCAGATATATTCATTAAAACACTAATCAAGCAGAAGCTCATTTGTGGAATTGTCTTTGAATTTAAAAGGGAAAAAAGATGGTCGAACTACAAAGCCACTGCAGTCCAGAAGTGCTCTTCCCATAAAGACATTTGACAGCCCAGGCCAGTTAATGCCAGCCCCACTCCTGGATGCCCGTACGGGTCTGCCAGGTCTTGTTGAAATGCCAGGGAGTGACAATCCAGGCATGGTGGTGGCAAGCTGGGGAACAAAGAGCTCCTCTGACATGCTGTGAGCTGCTCCCACACATCTACACACAGAGGCAGGTCTGTGTGTATGTCTACATGGGTAGATCCTCTCCTTGGGTTGTATTGGCATGTGGCAATTATTAGAGGAAAGAATAGAAGTATATAAAATAAAAAACACACAGAGAGACTATTTCACTGTCATCCCCCTCTCTTGTGATGGGGTGCAAGACTTTATCTCTTCCTTCTTACCAACAAAACTCTGAGGTTGTGAATTGCTCCCAAAAGTGAACATCCCCCCCACAAGTATAATCTTGATGGGACTTCTGAAATTTCTAGATGCAAGAAATGGTCTGTCTCATGTTCCCAGTGTCCACAGCAGCTTTAGTAACAGCCACCATTTCCTGGGAGCAGAACAAGCACATACCAGTCTCTGTTCTCTTCATGATACAGGCAACAAAGGGGGAGGGATGATGCTTGCACAGGGCCCAGACCCCAGGCTTGGTTCATTTCGTCCTGGACCAGTGGCAGCTTTGAGTTTTTGGACCTGGACCTAGGACAGAGCCTCCTCCAAGGGAGGGGAGGTAGACATGAATTGCTAGAGATGAACACTTATGCTCAAGGGAATTTTTCCCTCTAAAGACAGGTCGCTGGGTCTTGTTCTTACTGCAACTGGAGACAAAATTCCACCTTGCCTTCAGGAGGGTCTGAGGGCTGTTCGGGAGCTGAGCGAGTAGCAGAGGGACTCTGGCAGCTGGAGAGGATCAGCGGTGGGGTCCAGGGCTTGGGGACAACCAGACTTAACCAAGAAAAACCCAACCTCTGTAAAAAAACCCAAAAGCCAAAACCCAAATCCCCCAAACCTCACGGGAGAGGAAGTGCCCTCAAGACTAGCTCCCCACTAGCAACTTGGTTGGACAAGGAGGTGTATATGTGTTAAAACTAAACTAATTTTCAGCTTCTTGGAGGAAACAAAATGACTGTTGCTATCATGGTGTAGCGTGAAAGCCTGGGTCACGGGGGGACGGGAGACAATCCTTTGTTCCAGCAGTCCCAGGTGCATCATGTACTGGGCAGAACTTTAGCTTACAATTTGGGATTAAAGTAAATCCTAGTATTTTTCTGCATGCCTGCCTGCTCCCTGGCTCCCAGAGACTGCTGGGTAACTGCCTATTATCCCGTGGTTCCACTTCAGTGCCCTCCCCAATAAAACTTTTCATATCCTTATAAACGAACTAGATTGCCGTGTTATAAACATTTACACTGTGCTAACAGATCATCTCCGCACATCAGAATTGGCTAAATTCCCTTTTCCAGATGAATATATTGAAGGAGATTAGAGATATGATAGCTTTTCAGATTGCTGAACCCAGAGAAATTAGTTTAGTGAGCATTTACAGAGGCTAAATTGGAACCATTAAATAGTGGATTAAATTGATGGTACTTTCATTGTCTGTCCTTCGGTACTGCTGTAAAATCAATTAGCCGTCACTATTCCATTCTCCATATAGTGAGATTGTCAGCCTGGCTAGGAGCTGCAGAGCCTCACAGCAGTAGCAAGCAGTGTGAAAATACACCTATTAGGTGATGTGGCATGAAATAACATCATAGGGCAGAATGTCCCAGTGAGATTTATCCCAGCCTTATCTCTACTTTAACAGAGAGGGGACAGACAATAGACTCTGGTGACACTCTTATCCTCCGAACATGTGCACTGGGATGCTTTCTGGACTGACAATTATTACATCGCCTCTCAACTGTCCTGAATTTTGCATCGGAAATCCTCGCTTTGCCCCCCTCTTAAACTGGCAGTGTCCCACATTAAGAGCGGAGGATTTGAGCAGAGTAGGTTTGCATCTGATTTGGGAAAAAAAAAAAGAAAAGATACCAACTTTCTCCCGCTTGCTTTTGTTACAGCAGCTCTAAGTCCTGTTAGCTGGCTGATTTATTAGCACATCTCCAGCCCATTTCAGGGGCCAGCACAGTTTTGCCACAGCCAAAGAAACTGAGGCACAGGCACAAGTGTCCCACCACCTCCCTGAGAAATCAGGGGCATGACACAGTCCGGAATACTGCTGATGAGGACCACGCCAAGTACTTGCCAGCCCTCTTCAGCTACAGTTACTTGTTTTGCACACTTTCTTACATAGAAGGAAAAACAGAAAAGGGTAAATAACTTGTTCCCAGGTCATGGGGTGAGTCGGTGCAGATGAGTCTCTTCATCCTCAACCCACCAACTTCCCACCACGGCTCTGCCAGGAAGAGAGTGAAACCCTGGAGCACTGCTTGCACCCGCTGCATGCAACTACCTCCTAACAGGGAAAATGGAAATATTCCCCAAATTTGTGCTACTAAACTCTTCTTTTAAAGTGTGAAATTAAAAAGTAATGAGGAAAACAAGTCTCCTAAATTTAAGCTTTAACCTTTTGACCTTGCTCCTGCAGTTTTTCGTCCCAGGGGAGGTCTCAGCCCTGGTTTGAAAAGCTATCGTCCCCATTGTCAGCCGTGGGGTGAACTGGAGATTTTCCATCCCCAGAGAGCTTTCCTTTCAATCTTAAGTTTTCTATTGAACATGGAAATGGAAAAAACCACACATTTCCAATAAAACTGCATCCAGTTCCAATTTCTTGCATTGATGTGGCAAAGTTTTTAAATCCCTTGTCAACGTCTTAGTTATGCTTCATGAAGGAACCATCTGGAGCTGCTGGCCTTCGTATTAAATGTTTGCTAGGCTTGTAATACGGACACTCTGTCTTCTGTTCTCAATAGCGCTCCTCTTTGCAGGGGCGAGATGGGACCCAAGTGCTCCTTGCTTAGTTTACTGTCCTAAACTTGGAAGATGTTCAAATTTCCCCTTATCCTGAGCAGGATGTGGGGTGAAATGGTGATTTCAGTGCAGTTGTATTTTATGCAGTGCTCCTCTGCCTGATATAAGCCTTTCTCTTTTCTGGCTGAAATGGATGCAGAGCAGCATCCTGATTGAGATCTGTAAAACACTGTGCACACTCACTGCAAGTGCTTGTTCCCCAGATCTCCATCTCTTGAGTCCAAAAAGATGTCCTCTCTGTGGAGACCATGCAGTGAATATGGGCTAATGCTCCCACATGTTCTCAGCTCATGGAAGTGGGGGGAGATGTGGAGGGTGACAGGTAATGTCAGCCCAGCACCTTTGCCCCGGATTTGGCCATGTTTACAGAGACACCCTCCACTACTCCCCTAATCAGGTCTTGCTCTCCTCCAGCCGAGGCAGCAATCAGCGCTTCGTTATCACTGGAATCTCATTGCTAATTGAGGTCTGCGAGCCTTTATTTCCTGGACATCTCATGCATGGTGAGGGCACCACCTTTCGCAAATAAATCATGTCATCATCTGTTTGGCATCGCTCCCCTTGCAGAGGGCTGGGGATCACAATAAAAATAGTTGTTTCCTCAGAATCATCCTTAGAGCTTCGCTCCCTCCACCACTTGGCCCTCCACAACTACCTTGGGGTTTCCAGCACCTCTCTGTAGACAGAGCCTCCACAGTGGATCTCCATTGTCAGTCCTGGAGTGAGTTTATCATGCTATGGGTAGCTGCATACATGCAACAGCAATTTCCCTATCTGAATCCATTTATAGACAGCATAATTTTTTTTTTAATGCATGGCATCTTCTGCTGTCCCTCCTCTTCTTATAATTCTTACAACTCTCTTTCTGCAGGAAACATCTTGCCTCTTCTAAAATTTTTCTTCTCCAACTTTTCAGGGATGCCTGTCTGCAACGGCTGTAGGGACAGATTTAGTGAGTGTAGGTCAGCTTCAGCATGATGCAATACGTGCTGGTGCAAATCACAAGTTTCTATTTTTTCGTAGTCCACACTTCCCTCCCAGGGAAGGAAGGGACTGATGTGACTTGAGAAAGTCACGTTGCCCAGCTGAGCCTGTGTCCTGACTACTGGGACTCAGATGAGGTACATCAGAGAAAGCTCTCTCCGGCGTGGAAACAATTTCTTCTTCTCTTCTTCCTCTGAAGTTAAGCCTTTGCTTCTCCTATATTTTTTATTGCATGTGACATCCTCTAAGACTCTGTCTTAGTTCACGTTATTTCTTATCTGCCTTAAATTTTCCACCCCGTGGCTTTGTCACTCCCTTGTGTCCTCCCAGCACAGCTGCATCACTGTCCTACTTCAGCCTTGCCTGTGATGCTCATCCTAACATGCAAAGCAGACGCAGCAGAGCAACAACTTTACCTTGAAAAAGTACAGCTTGGCAACCTACTTTCTTAAAATTGCTCAGCCTGGTGACCATAGTCCTCGATGGCTCGCTGTGGATCCCATAGCAGATTGTAGCACGTCACACTTTCTGACTCACAAGTTCACCCCTTGTTGCTGATGGAGGGTGCCATTCCTCAATCAACAGAGAGCTTCAGCAATCAGCCTGCAAGACAGATCTAACTGCTTCTGCCATTGCCCCATTTATCTTCATTTCCATTTTTGCGTTGATGGGTATCATACACCACAAAGAGCCAGCCCAGCCGTGAAATGACACTGGACTGGCAACCTCATAATTATCTGGGCTCACGTATCAATTCTCTTCAATCCCTTCGTGACACTCCATTGCTTCCTCATAACTTCCTCATCTGACAGATCAGCACTGTGCACCCGAACCGCCTGAGAGCCCCCGGGTAATAGCCTCAGGGACAAAGTTAGCCCTGGCAGAAGTGGGCAAAGATGCTTGTTGGCTTCAGCGGGAGTTTTGCTCACTTTGTGCCAAGCCTGGGTTTTGTCCAACCTCTCCTCCATGCACACAAAGTCCTCAGCTTCTTTATCTGCTGTACGGAAAAAGTCTTGGGGGGTACCGTAGTGTACAGGAACATCCCTGGCTCATGCAGAAACATGGAGATGACTCCTCCTCCATGTTTACTGTGATGTATTCCATCTTAAAGTATTCCTGTCTCTAGGTACATTCATATTTTTCCTCCATATTTTGCACCAAGACAACATTGAAATGTCTCCTGAGGCAGGACAGGGTTGCTGCTGACGCGGTGCACACCAGCTTATTGATTAAGTGCAGAAAGTCTGAGCTCCACCCTCTGCACCCACCTCCACTGCAGAAGGTACTTAGCAGAGCATGAAGGCCGTGGTAAAGGAGAAGAGGGTTGTCTGCCTTGGAGAGCAAAGGCCGAGAACCCCCAGGCTGGAGCAGCACCCGGACCTTGACCCAGCTGACTCATCTGGGAGCTGCTGTGTATCCATGTGGTTTCATGCTCTTGATGCCGGGTGAAAAGCCAGCAACCCGTGCATTTTATACCTGCCTACGGTCCCCGTGGCTCTGTCTGGTCCTCGCTGACTCAGACCTGGCACTGGGGGCTGGTCCCCCAGGTTCGAGGTGCGGCACTGCAAGGACCCACCTCGGTCCGGAGCTGTAAGACCCCCTGCTCGCTCTGTGAGCCCCAGGGACAGTTTGGCCTGACTCTTTCTTTCTCCTCTCCTTGGGAGGCACTTAAAACTCCCCTGGCCATCCAAAGTGATTGTACCATGGATTTGGACATGACATGTCAGAGGGGCAAGGGTGGGAACACTGGTTTTAAATTTCTTCCTCCACACGGCCTGGCTGTTTTTCCCAGAACATCTCCCCTGTTTTGGGGCACAGCGATTGCAGGATGAGCCACAACTGTGGGAGCCACTGGGGTGAGCTCTGCGAGAGGGCTAGGGGACTTGCCCCATCCTGTTCAAACAAACTGTGAAGCCCAGCAGCAAACCTCAGCCCAAAAACCCTCTTGGAGATGCTCCCCCTCCTCATCACCCAGGCAAAATGCAACCCATGGACAGGTACCTGCCACGAGCTGGAGGAGAAGGGATTCTGGGCAGAAAGCTGGCAGCAAATCCTTGGAGAATGGGGGACTTTTATGCTTGCATCCTGGGGCTGGGCAGGCGAGGAAGCCTCGCTGGCTTCCCCGGTGCTGGCAGAGCCGTGCAGGCAAGCTGGGCGGTGGGTGTTGTGCTGCCCAAGCCCCTGCTGCTCGAGGCAACTGCCTTCCTCGCCCATGTCCTGGACCCCTTCTGCCCATCAGATAGGCACAGCATGTGTACCCAGCGAGGGGGGGAGGCCAAATCCTGCCATCGGGGGGAAGAGGGTCGCTCCTGTGAGGTTGCACTCAGCCGGGTGCAGGGCTGCTGAAGTCAGGGAGAGCCTCACCACTGTTTTTTAATTTGCTTTGGGTCATGGCCATTATCATTAGTATAATCTCAAGCAGGTGATAGGCAGGAGTAAATTAATTCTGAATAAAAGCGTTCGGGGTGGGTGCCAAGGAAGGGCAGGGGTGGGCATTGGGTACTGCCTTTGTGGGTTGGTCAGAGAGGATGTTTGGTGACAAAGTGGACTTAGACTCGCCTTGGAAGGAGCATATTTCCCCTTCAATGTTACATTTGTTTCTGCTAAAGATCCCCAGATCCAAAATGCACAAGCCATGTTTAACAATGGATACAGAGGGTGGTGGGAGCGGGGTTATTTATGCGATTTTATTTTTAATTCACCTTGTCCACTGAAATCATGTGCCTGAAAACAATTGAAAATAAATTATCTCCCATCTCCAGAAAGAACCTTTCACTGTTGTTCCTGGAGCCACCCGGACACACGAACAATTAATCCTCGACTCCAGACCCAAGTGACTCAACCAATAAAACAGCTGTCAGCTGCCGGTCCTGGGGAGGTGCTGCCTAATATCCCAGGAGAGGATAATTATTCTTATCTGATTTGGCTCTGGAATGAAATCATAAAAAGCCTCGTCCCATTCTGTAAATTCAGTTCTTCTTAGCAGGTTAAGCAGAGCCCAAATGACTAACATTTCTGTCAGCACCGACTCTGGCTAAGGGCTAATATACCATGAAGAATAACCCAATAATAAATCTTATTATAGGGAAGGAAGAAAAAAAAAAAAAAAAAAGAGAGAGCGTGCAAGAGTGTGAAACCTCAGAGACAACCTAGGAGTGTGCGAGGCAATTTCAGTGGCTGACAAAAGTGGTTTCAGATTGCCATTCAGAGGGAAATTTCTGAGTCATTTTATTAAAAATTTCCCAGAATATTGACCCAAATCTGAATGTTTTGGGTGGAAGTGTTTCTGGAGCCAGAGACTTATTTTCTTGTTCTTTGGGTGTTTCTCTTTGCTACAAGTGATGCCTCTTGGCGTGTAATGAGCAGATATTGTAAAGATACCCCCCCACCACGGAGAGAGACACTTCTTTGAAAGCATGGCAGTGATTTGGGAACACTGACCCCAGCAACAATCCTTCAATGCTTCCTGGGACAGAAAAATCCCCCTGGAGCCCGGAGGTGGAGAAAACCGACACCGCATGCTGCATCTCTCTGCCTTTGAGGTGGCAGGTAGACCCAGGTCCCTTGAATTTTTCTGTGCCTGGGATGTCTCTAGCACACCCCATCCAAGCTTGTCAGACCCATACCTGTGCCCTGCTGTGCTGCAGGGACAGCCCAGTGCAGGACTAGGGCTGGATCACTCAATGTCTTGTGGTGGAAAAGAAGCCGGAGGTGGAGGCTAAGCTGGGTAAGAGCTTAAAAAACAAATGTTTGAGTCTCTCCCTTGGATGAACGCAGGCTCAGATGCTGAAGTTGATGTCTGGGAAGGACTTGCTCTTTGGAAATGGTGAGCTCTCCCTCATTGCGGCAAGATTTACTGCCCGGGTGGAAAGTGCTTTGTTGGGGGGATGGGGCACGGTGTTGAGTTTAAAGTTCAGGATGACCTTTGTTGTTGCCTTTCATACTGCTGATCAAGAGGCTCCTAGAAATAATGACCGTGCAACTCAATCTGATGTCTCTGGGTCTCTATTTCCACCGGTCCCCCCGGCAGGCAGTTTCCCAGGCGAGCAGGTTGGATGCCGTCTGAAGCGCTGTGTGGTGGGACCCCAGCAGGGCGTGGGGACGGCTGGGGAGAGAGCTCACGGGGGCTCTTGAGTTTGGGAAACCGCCCAGAGGTCTGGCGAGGAGGAGCTCTGCAGAAGATTGATGGCAGAGCTCTGGTGCCACAAAGCGTTTC
>NW_008824369.1:2423250-2436436 GCF_000699105.1 Pygoscelis adeliae
GCTGGAATGGGCCTCAAACCTCAGCAGGGAAACCCCGGTAACAGCCATGCAAATCGTGCACTTTTGCCTTTGGTTTGTTGCCCCATCCCAAGGAACCAGCAGTGGCTGGATACTTGGGGCACCACAGGGACAGCGACAAAGAGCTGAGGGGGGGTGGTAAGGAGGTGCCCCCAGTGCCAGAGGGACTTGGGGCCTGTCTCAGCTTCCCAGGGCTGCCCGGGGCTGTCGCACCATGACATTGCCATTGCAAAGCATGTGATTCTCCCAGGCCTCGCTGGAGGGGCAGCCAGATACAATTTCAAGGAGAGGCAAAGCCAGGGCTGGGGGTACCAGCGGGTCAGTGAAGCTGTCTCTGGGCCAAGGAGAAGCGAGGAAGAACACCAGGGTGCAACTGCACTGGGGAGGGTGGTGTGTGCCCAAGGCAAGAGGGGCTGCAGCGAGGGTTTCTCATGAACCAGCGTGACCCAGACTGTCCCGACAGCATGGGGCGTTTCAGCGAGGAGCAGGGCAGCCGTGCGGATGAACAGCAGTTATTTAGAGCAAGAGGGACAGAGCCCACAGGTGTCACCCAGATGTGAGGTCATCTTCCATCCCTCCTGGGCAGAGACATCAGCTTTTATGGCTCTTTCCTCTTTGGAGCTGCCTACCACCATTGCACAGGGAGCAAGGGCGCAGCGAAAGGCAATATAAATACCACACATCGCCGCTTGCGTCCAGAGCGCCTCTGAGTCAGGCAAACCAAATCTCTAAAAAGGTGGACAAATATTTGCTGAGAAAGGCTCTTCCAGGCCTGGCTCGGGTTCAGGCTGATGGCTGAATTGTACATATAATCTGGAGAGGCCAGGCCTGGGATCTGGATTTTTTAAAAGAGAGATTTATCTGTTTATGGAAGAAATGTTAGGACTGCTAGAAAGTGCTATAATCACTCAGAAATGGAGATAAATCTAGGATGGAAACATAGTATATAAATTTCTATAAATCACATATTCTTTACTACAATCTGGGTACAATTAGATAATACTGCTCTAATAAAGCTTTATACATTTCATTTTCACCCTTAAAAACACTCTGAAATTCTGTTTCTGGAATAACTTTGATTTATGCCTCATTCTCCTTTCCAGTGATCGTATCTCCATCTGGTGGGAGCGAAGGACTGGTAAGACTCACCAGCACAGACCAGCTAAAAGTCACGTGGGAACAACAGTTTCAGTCGGAGGTGAGCTTTATTGTTTACTATATGAAGATCTAAAGAGAGAGAGACAACTGGTGATACCACGCTGGGACAATAAATTAAGCCACGTCAGAGAAGGAAAAAAAAATAAAAAAAAGAGAGGAGCGAACAGTGACCACATCAGGGATCTGGTCTCCATCAGAGGGAAGCAGAGAGTGGTCCAGTAGTGCTGATAAAATTAAAGATCCCTTGGAAACAGAAATGTCTATGATGAGGAAGCTGCAATGGTTCAGGAACAGGCTCAGGTGGCCCAAAGGCAACTGTGGGTTGCTCCAGGCCGACGGAAGGAGAGAGTGGCCAAGGATGGGAAAGGCTCAGCAAGCCCTGCTGAGATGGGAATGGCCTGTCTGGATGTGCAGTTCAAGACAAAGAAACGAGGCCAGAGAAAGTGATGGATCGACAGCAGTCCCATGGGCAGCAGGACAGCAAAAATTGCCTCCACTGTGAGTTGCAATGCAAGGCAAATACCTTTTTCAGCTGAATACCTAACTTGATGATCACGTATAGCTGATGCTTGGAAGGATATTCCAACTTCTCCGCTCTGCAAAGGCAGACATTTGCATGTACATCGATTAAATTTACCCATGAGAGATCTTGGTCCTGTGTAGCTTTGAAAGTGTTCAGACCTGATTACTTTATTAAGTCCAATGCTCATTTTTAAGCCACTATCTGTAGAAGACATCATGCTCCAAATTGTACCTGGCTTAGCTTTTATCTCAGATGCCTACTTACCATAAAAGCCTGGAAAGGCAGTATAGTAACTTCTTCCAATAAAAATATTAAAAGCTGAGATTTCTCTGGCCAAGGGAAGCAATCAGTCAGTGATATTGAAAGATCCGTCATCAAAATATAAGGCAAGGAATGAATAGACTTCTAAATCAGTCAAACATTTTAAACATCCCTTTTGTAATTGACAATTTTGTAATATTTATTCACAACAGATCTGATTGCTGGATTCCCACTGGGTCCCCTCAGGAGGGTTTGCGTGAAATCAGTTTGAAATGGTGTGTCAATTTTTTTCTGAAGTCACCATCTGGCTGATAGACTTGAGTCTGTTCTAATACACTGACCCAGTGAATCGCTGCTAAACAATTCCCAGGGGTCTCCACTACTCTCGCAGGCAATCCGGGAGAACGCTGCCGGGAGAGAGCGGGTGAGACAGGCATATTTTAATGCATTATGTTGAAGGATTGTAAAAGAATTTGATTTATGTAAAGAAACAGAAATCTTGGAATGGTCTCGTTCACTCTTGCACCCTTGTGCTGGTTTCAAATGTGAGGGGAGGTTCAGGACCAGCATTAATGACCTGAAACTACCTGAAATTGTGCTGGGGGGGGGGACCCAATAAATAAAAAGCCACAAAAAGCCCCCCTCCCCGATCAACAGCAAGGAACCCAAATGTTTGATAGCAGCAACTCCCACAGCCCAGTTGGCAAAAATAAATATTGGATCAAATACTTCGCACATCTATTTCAAATATGTGACAGTATATAGATGACACTGGAGTCCTGCAAGATCAGCCCCATTCCCTATCACCAGAAATCCCTGGGATGAAAGATGGTCAAACCGTCCGTGCTTAAAAATAGATTGGTTTAACTTACAGTGTGAAATGAGGCCTCGGCACACGTGTTTTGTATGTTCTACATACCAGCGATGAGTTCATATGGCACATGTTGATAATTAGATGCTTCCTCTCATCATCCCTCTGCAAAGTATTGCTGACACCCTTGTGAATTATATTTTCTACTGTGCAAGAGACTCTTTGTCATTGTGTTGCCCAGCCCCAGAGCATGTGCACGCACTGCTGTCACAGATGCAACATCGCATATGTACCTATACACGTGTGTTTGTGTACGTATCCACATATACACACAAACTTGGCATAATTCTAGGATGACTAATTTTTTTTGACAGGCGAGTAAATCATCATTATAGCATTTGTTTTTTTCCATTACCATCAATCATTATTGTATGTGTGATCAAGTAGAATTTGTCTTTGGCTGCTTAAAATTTTCCTGATCGTTTTTCAAGGCTAAATATCATCTCTAGATAAATAACACTTACTGTAATAATGTGTGTGCTAAAGAGCTGATCCAAACCCCACTGAAATCACATGAAGGGTATTGGCTCAATGGACATTGATTTAAGTCCTAAAGGATCATTTGTTTCTCAATAGAACCCCAGTAAGACACTGAACATGGAAAATGTTTTATAGGATTTGATTAGTTCCCTCTTCCACCAATGGACTAAGGCCACGGCATGTAATTACTGATCGAGGCAGAAGAATAAGCGGGTATCTAAAGCCTGTGAAAATATCCAGAATATCACAAGCTGGTGAAACATGCAGAAAAGTTTTCTGCAAATCTATTTGATTTTTAAATGAATTTGCTTCAGCTATGCTGGGGTCCATTCTGCAGGTCCATCCGTTGGAAACTTAGAGAAAGGAAGTGTTTGGGAAGATGGGCAAGAAACAGCAGGAGCAAAGGTTAAATGGAGACCAGGAAAAAACTGAAGTGGTCGTCCAAACCCATAGACCAAGGTACCAGGAATAGGGAAACAAGTGTAGACTGGGTCTGGACACCTTCAGGATATCTTGCCTTATTGACACATTTGAACAACCTTGCCTGGATGCATCCTGGGATGCTCTCAGACATCTTGGTGTCTCTACACCCAGCATCCATCAGGGGCTTCTATCATCAGAGGGCATAAAACTGCCCCCAAAATACATCCCACCATTAAAAACATGCAGGGAATCAGAGCTTGCCAGGACTGGATGGCAAGAGCTCTCTGCAAGCATTGTAATTAACAGTAAGAGTAATTAAACTTTTAACACCAGCTAAGCTCAATATCTAAGATCTGGGGGTTAATGTAGCAGTTTTCAAAAGGACAGGAAAATAAAGTAGTAATAAAATAAAATGAACGTTGCAAGGACTCTGAGGCATGCTCGTCCTCTTCACAATCCAGTGATGAACATGTCCTGGGTTTTTTCGGCTGCAGGAAGCCCTCAGTGCTCCCTGCCTGCTGGTTAATTATTTTGTTACCGTGGGGCCATGCAGGTTTGGTCACTGTGTGGATCACAGACCACCGACAGCCTGGAGGACAGGAAGACAAGCTCTGAAGCAGCTGCAGAAAAAAAGTGTTTGCATCCCACTTTCTCTCCCCATCTCTGGGCTTGCAAACCAGGGAGAAACAGATGGGAGGGAAATAAAATTGACAGATGAACATTCAAGGTTTATCCTCATTTTTAGTGGGTTGTAGTGGAGACCATTGTGGCAATGCTGTGCAAGATGTTCTTGGGATTTTTTTTCTTCTTCTTCTTCCAAGAAAGTTTGGTGGTTCTTGGGTTATAAAAAAGGATGAGAAACAGAAGTAAAACTGTCCGGTGAGGCTTAGGCGGGTTTGGGGGTAGACCCTTGCCAAGCCTGTGAGACTGGTATGGAAGAGTCCTGTGCAGGGTCCTGGGTGCTGCTGGACAGGAGCAGGGGCAGGAGCACCCATGCTGGGGTGCCTCCCTCTCTGCACCTCAAGTGCCAACAGGTGTAAGAGCTCATCCCTTCCTGGGCTCCCTCCTCCTGTCCCCTGTCACCTGTCCCTGTGGCGAGGTGCCCTGGCCAGCGTTGGTAATTGTCGGTGCAAGCCCACGTAGGTGAGGGACATGCGTCTGTCTAGTCTTTGTCACGGTCAGGTCACTTTGCCTGTTGTTTTGCCAGTTTTTCCCAGGTTGGATCTAAAGAGAAAAGCATTTTTCTCAGGAATAGGCTTTTTGTCCTTGAAGGATTCTGCTGTTGTCTCCTTACTTATCTTAATTGTATAACCCTAAGGTATGCCTCAGATTTACACAGCCTAAATCCAGCCTTATTTGACTATATTTGTCATTATTCCAATTAATTGTGCATCAACTAATGGTGTAACATGGCTATTTGCATGTCAAACCGGGGTCCTCATGCTGTTCTTTGCAGTGTAATTGCTCTGGCTAAGTGAATACCAGGAATATTCCTGAGGTTTCAGCCATTAATCAAGGTCTGTTGAAAGGAATATTAGCACCCTGGGAAAAAAAAAAAAAAGATGCAAAATATCAATGAGATTTTTTAAATTAAAAGAAAGCCTTAAATGCAACAAGATGAGTATGAAGGCCAAGGAAGGTCTGGCCAAGCTTACAAAGGCCAAGTCCTCTGGAGGTCTGGAGGGTCAAGAGATCCTAACGGACAAATGAAGGGGCAATAGTTGGACTTTCTTTTCTTGGTGCCCATTTTAGGTGTGTTTGGGCAATGCTGCTGAGCAAACAGTGATAAGACTCTAACCATGTACAGGAGCAAGGGGTCCAGATGTCAGTCGGAAGGTCTTTTTAGAGTTGGATGTCTTGAGGAAGCAAAGTAGGGGGCTGTCTAGCACAGCCCCATGAAGGTGGGGAAACAGTTGTCTATTCTGGATGTGGAAAGGCGAGGTGCTGCTTCAGGGGAAGAGGCTGGGGTGGGGGGATGGACCCTGCCACTGTGGGGAGTGTGGTGGGGGTTGTTCACCACGGGACAGCAGGCTGGTACCTGAGCAGGGACATCCTGGTGAGCAATTCCCTCCTGGGTTGGAGAAATTGCTCCCTGAACTCTTCACTCACTGCCCTGGTTGGAGAAGACACCCAGAGGGTTGAAGCTCCCATTAAAGCTCTCCAGGTAACCAGTGCCGAGACAAATCCATGCCTGGGATCGCTCTTCTTAAAACATCCTCAGGAGTATTTTGGGAGGAATGAGAGGGATGAACCATGGCCTGCTTCCAACCACCCACATGTGTCCCCAGAACGGCAGAGGCACCTGGTGATGAACGGGTCCCTTCTCTTTGGGGAAGGATGGATTTTTATTGTCAACACTGTTTGCCCTGGTGATGTATATAAGGTTGCTGTGGGAGAAACCAACTGAAGGCTGCAATGATGGAAAAGACTATTAATATCCCTGATGAACTATTGCTAACTTAGTCAATGAGTTAGTGACAGATCCGGTGCTGAAACTCAACCACTCCTGGATCCCAGACTGGCAACTGCTCCATTGTATTTTGCTGCTCCCCATTACCTAGCTTACGTGTCTCAGAAAAAAAATCATGTTTAGGAGAGCATCAAGGATGCTAATCATGGATTATCAAGGATAATTAGGAACCTCAAGGACGTAGTCAGGATCCTTTTGCCCATTCACAAGAAGGAGGCTTGCAAGGTGTGGAGCCCGCAGTGATGGCACACTTTTGGCCACACTTCAACACCTTTCCCAAGCTGGTGGGGATGCTTGTGAACACCTGTGGGTCCCACGCTCGGCTTGTTTAACCTGGGCTCCTCGAGGGATCAGGGCTCTCCCCACTCAGCTGTTTCCCATCCCTCATGCTGCTGGATGGGCTGCGGCTCTAGTTTCTGCAACTCTCCCTGCTGCTGAGGATAAAGTGAAAGCAAAGCTGGCCCTGGGCTGCTGTTTGCAAATAGAGATGAAGACAAACAGATGAGTTCAAGCTGTTGGAAGGAAAACAACCCTGGCGGCTTCTCTGCTTAATGGTGGGAACCTGGAAGTGTAAACAAAACCCTGGGCAGGTCCTCCTCATTCCCACCGGCCCTTGGAGTCCACCGGTGTTTTCCAATCTTTACCTCCTAGAACCAATTGATTTCGTGCCAGCCTGTAACTTTTTACTGAAGTTGTGGCTGTTTCAGTTAAAGACAACCAGGTGCTGCATCCCTTCCCCCCACCCAGTGCCGGGACCTCTCCTGCCCCCATTCTCTCGGACCCAGAGGGGTCCCCGGCTGCTTTTTCATCCCCGGGTCTGCGACCGTCCAGCAATTGCAGGTCTACGTCCCGATGGACATGGCCAAGAAAGATGCACACGGAGAGTTTTATCATCCTTCTGTTTCAGCACTGAGTTCCCGACACCTTTTGCCCTCCACCATGAGACTGTCCACTCCCTTTAAAACTCAGAGAAAGGCAACATTACTCCAAAAACTTGATAGGTTTCTGAGTAGCGAGCAACAGGGTGAGGAGGTACGAACCCCTCAAGGCATATGCTCCTCCAGCCCCAGCAGCACCTCCTCATCGGCAGCGTCGCAGTTATGGGGACATCCTTTCTCTGAGTGTTCACGGTTCAGCCACCACCCCAGAGCCACGTGTGGCAGAGCCCAGGGACGGGCAAAGAGCAGGTAAATTAGTTTGGGCAGAGAAATAGAGATGTATCTGGGTGCAGAGCAAAGTCCAACGGCGCTTTCGTGAAAAGCACCATCAGGAAGCGCTGTGGAGCAGACCTTATGCTTTTGTCAAGCACAACTCCCCTGGAATTGCAGGAGGTTTGACTCGGCAGGCTGCTGCATTTTTCCCCGTGTGTCAAGTCAGAGAAGCAAATGCAGTATCTCAATTATTTTTTTTTTTTCTTTTTTCTGACAGCCACTTAATTAGCATGAGATTTCACAAAATTCGCCAAGGCAGCCATCCATCTGTTTTGCTGACTTTCAGTAACAATATTTATCATTGTGGAAGTGTCAAAACAATAAAACCAGATGACATTTATGCAAAGGGCTCCTAACTACTTTAAAAAAGGCCCAAACCTTGAAAGCCTCCTGCAGTATTTTGCTGGGAATTGTTTGCAGACACAAAGCTGAGAGTAATTCCTTCTGTACCCACATAAATATTTTAAATAAGCTGTTCCAAGGGGGGTGCAAGGATGGCATATGCTTCTCTGTAGCAACTTTGTTCCAAGCAGTCAGACGAGAAAAAAAGACATCTTTCGCCCTGATGCTTTTTCCTGGTTTCACCCCCCCAAAAATATTAATTTTGGTGAATACTTTTCACATTTCAAAAGAGTGCTATATAAATTAGTTCATGCCAGTGACTCTTCTTAAGAATTTTAACCTGATCTGCCATGCAGTAAGAAGGGGGAATTAGAAAAAAAAATCTGCTTATTTAACTTTACGGTATTTAAACCAATATATAAATGAGAATTAATAAATCTGCATTTCCTATTGTCAGCACTAGTTGATTACAGCACTGTGGAGCCCTATCAAAGGGTGCATACGACACACTAAGTTCTGCAGTGTATTTAAATTATCCATAATAAATTTACCTAACAAATTCAAGCGTAGCTGCATTTTCCCCTTGTCAGAGTTTCTCTGGCTGGGAGCACTCACAGTTATGCTCTGACTTAACAGATCCCCGTGCATGCAGGAGAGGACGAGCCCCTGTAACCCTGGTTTTGATGGCTTTTTGTGGGGAAAGTGGCTTTGTTCAGCTGAGTGATACCCTCAACTCAGTCTCTGACTGAACGCTGTTCTCCCCTCTATCTGATCTCTGGCAACGTGAGGTTTTAAAGCCATTTTGTGCTCTCAGGGTAATTTCTGGAGATTTTTCTCCTGCAGCTCTTGGATGCTCGGTGTTAAGGGTTGTTGAAGGATTTGCAGGGGCAAACACCAAAATGGAGCAGGATGCTGAGGCGAGGCGCCACAGCATGGATAGGTACCACTGCCCGATTTGGGTTTGTGCAAGATCATCCCAGCAAAGGGCGGGATGGAGGAACTTCCCGGGCACTGGGTCTGGAGCAAGTCAGTGCTTTCTTCCTCAAGCTGGGGACGGGGAGCCTGGACCCCGTGGAGCTGGGCTGAGCTCCACGCTGATTGCATGCATCTGTCTTCTCCTGACAGCTCTGCCTGTTAGTGGAGTGAGTCTGCTGTTTAATTTACCTGACTTGTTAACAGCTCCCTGTTTTGAAGTTGTAGGAAGTAGCTGATTTCACATTTACAGTCGAAGTCTTGAATTCCCATTGGGCGGCTAAAATTCACAAATAATCTGGTAATTTGTCCGCTGTCTTGGGAGCCTGTGGGGCCGCTGCTCAGTGTATATCACAGTGTATATCACCACGATTTGGTGAAAAGATTGATGAACAAAGAGGAGCGTGGAGCTGGCTGGCCGTGCGCCAGGAGGAGCTATCGAAACCGAAAGGCTCAAGGAAATCTCTGCCAAAGAAAGAAGGGATGGGGGGTTGCACAGCCCTGCTCGCAGAGGGGCTGCAAAAGAGGGCGGCGGGGGGCTCGCTGCCTTTGGGGACTGGCTGCTTGCAAGGAGCCACATCCTGTTACTGCCGTCTGTAGCCAGATTGAACCAGAGCATGGAAATGGGGTGAGTGGGTTTGCCTTGGCATATTGCAGCCTTGGCCCCCCAAAATGTCTTGGGTATCGGCTCAGTCCATACAACACGGGGACAAGAGAGACCTAGCGCAGAGCTGAGCTCAGCTCTGAATCATGCCCGATCTCCATGATACAGATCTCTTGGAGGGGAAATTGGCTCTCAGGAGCACCGTCCGCAGACAGATATCACACCTGATAGCTGCAAATGGAACAACAAATCTTTGGAGTCTCTCATCATTAACTGCTCACCCCCCCATCATTCAACATATCAATAACTGGCAGCCCCAGGAACTGAAGGAAAGGAAAACACCACGTGTGCAGCCTGGGGCATCTCAAGACTGCATGAAGGTGGATTTTGACAGCCAAACCCTCACCAAGCATGTTCACCATCCCTTGCACGATCATCGAGGATCATGCAGGGAGACTGGGAAGGGGCAGACCCTCTGCTACACCTGAGTCCCTTCCCCAGCTGCTACAGCAAATGGAGAGTGAACAACCTCCAAGCTCAGGGTCTGACTCTGTGTGTCTTATCCTGGAGTGCAGACCACCACACGCCTGCGCTAATGAAAGTGCTGCAGCTCTCCCTGAAATCAGGCATGCTGGATTTGTAAATGAGTTTGGAGTTAGGGAAGGCAGGCTGCAGACATCCCAGCAGAGCAGCAGGTAATCAGTAGCCTGTCCTCTACGGGGAAGGTGTTAAATCCTTCTTGGAGTGCTGACAAAAAGAGTTACAGCCCATATGCTTATTGCCAGAAAAATAATAAAAAAAGAGTATTGGTTTAACCAAGTCTAACGGCCATCAGAAGGTTTAGACGTGTGCTCTCGCCCTGGAGAGTCGGTATGCAGAAGCACGTGGAATGTTTTACCCCAACCTTGCCATCAAATGATCAAAGCTAAACCAACAGCCACCAGCCCAAACTCCCAGTGATCCCAATGGGAGAAGGATGTAGTGGTGAAACTGAACATGGGGAAATCCCCCCTGCAAACCCTGACGGCTCATCAGCTCCCTCTCAGGAGATAGCTGGCTCTGTCTTCCCCCGGCGGTGCTCCTGCTGCACCTCCATCCCTGGCTGCCACCTGCTGTGGGCAAGTCCCTGCACTGGGATGCTGCTGTGGGGCTGGTGATGATGCAGGGTCTCCGCCAGCTGGGCCGTGCATCATGCCAGGGTTTGCTCCGATGGCTGCCCAACCCTGCTGCCCTCTGGCAACACCAGCCCCATTTTGTCAGGTTCTCCTGGGGCTTTGGGGCAGCAGTTGGGTGCAAATGGGTGGAAAATTTTACTATTCAAGATGGACACACATCCCTTGAAGTCTGGGCATGATGACATGGGAAGACCCATCTTAAGACTGAAGATTATTAGACTTAAGAGACCTCTCTGACTGAAGGAATAGAAAGGACCCTGTCAAAAAGCCAACGAGTGCATGAAATCAGAGCAGAGAGGAGGAAAACTAAACTGAGAAGTGGCCCAGGCGATGCTGCTCAGGCAGGCTGGCAGCACAGGGCAGCCAGTGCTGGGGCTTAGCTGCAGCGTGTTCTCGTTTGCATTAACTAATGCTGCTTGGCATCATGTAATGTGTTATTGTTTTTATTGTTCTTGTTGTAAATACACCTAGAGGCATCTTATAAATAGAATTAATTACAGTTGTTTAATTCATTAGTTAAGTACATAGTGCATTCTGCTTGCTGGAGAATGCACTTGCATAGTGCATTCTGGCTGCGGTCAGGGCACACAATGTACAAATCAGTGTACAGTCATGTTCATTGTGCCTGGGCCTGCAGCACCAGCTCTCCAGATCCTCTGATCTCATGTTTCCAGCTTCACTCTCAATACTGTCCTTTTTCTCAAAAGCTCATGTCAAAATGAAATAGTTGCAAAGAATGTTTGGAAAGATCAGTCTACAAGAGGACAGCACAAAGGGAGGAGCAGGGCAGCAAATTTGGGTGAAAAGCACTTGAAACATTTTCAGAGTTGTGGGATCCATCCTGGGGATGAGTCTGGCTGGAGGAGAGAAGCCAAGGATGCTCCTGCACAGGGCAGGCCACCGCAGGGAAGGGGGGACCCATGAGGACGCATGTGCATGTGCAGCACCCCCGTGAAAAGGCACTTTGCAGCAAGCAGATGAGTTTCCCAGTGTAGGAGCAATGCAGGCAGCAGTGTCTGAGTGAGGGTATTCACTTCAGCCTCTGTCCTGCCTCTCCTCCAGCCCAGGCTGGGGGCAAACCCAGCCCTTGGGAAGCATTGGAGAGAGAAAGAAGGGGCTTGCAACCAGGTCACCAGCTGCTTTGCGACTTGTGCCTGTTCAACCTGGCAGCGATGGAAACCAGCTCCACACTCCTCCCACACCATGAAGGCTTTCTTCCTCGCCTTCCATCTATCATGGCTCACAGCAGAGTTTTATGAGCTCACCCTGCCCAGGCTGCCCCAGCCCGGAGCTGCCTTGCTCACAGGAGCAGAGCTGTTTTTCTCCAAATGACAACACAACTGAAAAAACACAGCGGGTCAATACATCACAGGGCACACACTTGAAAGGGAAGAGGCATAAAACTCATGTCATTGATGCAGGGCAAACCCTGATACTTTTCTCCTGATGCTCAGGACATCCCCAGGGCTGGGAACTTTCCCAGCCTGAGGATGCTGATGGAAGCTGGGACACTTGCTAAAGCATGGAGAGAGGTGAAGGAAAAGCTGCTCAATAACCCCATGCAGAGCAATGGTTATGACCATTGGACTCAGGAGGAGCTGGGGTCCGGTGTTGGCTCTGACACTGCTTCACTGAGTGGCCTTGGGTAAGTCACCTCCTTCCCTCTGTGTTGCCTTTGCAAGGCAAGGCCTGCCTGGTACCACTGTTTCCCTGCCACGTGTTTGCAAAACACAGTGCAATGGTCCCCCAGCCTCCACTGGTGCCTGTGGGCACGGCCGGACCTTGGAGGTGCTGGCAGGTGTTGACGCCCTGCCCTGTCCAGTCCCTGATGGGCTGAATGGGAATGTGATGCTCTTCTCATCCTCCGCCTGTACAGCTGGCACCAGCCACAGTCCCAGTACACCACATGCTGATGTCCCCCTGGGCCGCAGCATCCCCATCATCCTCCCGAGGAGCCGAGCCGCCCACAGCGGGCACAAGGCCCAAGCCAGGACATGAGCACCTCACAAACAGGCAAAGAGAAGTTCGTCTTTCTGGCAAAATAGCAGGGTGGTGGAGATTTAAACTCCAGCAGGAAGGAGTTCAAGTCCATATTTTGTCACCAGGCCTTGTTCTGCACTAATCTCCTCTGGAAGGAGCGGAGACGCCAAAGAGCTGGGTCACGTAACTCAGGCAGCATTGGCATGTCTGCAACCACTGTAGTTTAAAACACATCCCACCTCTCACCCGCATCGAGGCCATCACGAGCATCTTCAAAAGGTGGTGTTGTGTCCTTCTGCAGGCAACTGCCTTTAATTAGCGCAGAACAGGACACATTCATAACAAGATGGGAAAAAAATAATAATCAGAGAAAACCCAGTGAAGCCCCATGTGATAATAAAGGCTGACTCTAACTAACAGTTGTTATTCAGACATTGTTAATGATATTATAAGCACTACCATGTGCTAGGCAAGCTGTGACACGCACCCCGGTGGACATATGGATAATAAGATCACATGCCTATTTCAATCAAAGCCATAAGTACAAACTTGATCTGAATCGGAAGAAAGCCCAAGCTAGCGGTAGCTGGGGGTGTGCTTTGAGAAAGCAAGCTCCTACAGTGAAGAAAATAAATGAAAGAGGGAATCACAGGCTGTGATGTAGGAGCACGGGACAGCCCAACCCAAATGCGCTCAGC
>NW_008824369.1:2436531-2453732 GCF_000699105.1 Pygoscelis adeliae
ATTTCAAGAGCTAAATGCACCCATAGCCATCTCCAGCAGGATTTTTCCCCTCCACTGACACACCAGAGCATTGCCCTAGCTCAGGGGCAAGACGTTTGCCAGAGTTGCTAAGGACGGAGGTGCTTGAGATGCTTTACCTTGATTCACCTCCTCCATATAGCCAGTTGCACACTGCAGTGCGGTGCAGAGATGCACAAGGCTCCCTCCAGCCTGCACCTGAGCACAGCCAGCCAAGTCACAGGCAGCTCACTGTCATTAGAAACACTGAACATAATCACCAAATTTAATGCCTTTATCATTGCTCAATGGATCAGTGAACAGAGGAGCTAAAAGAAAGACAATTAGAAGCGTCAGTCTATGCTAAAATTTTTTCCATTGCCTTGCTTTTGTCTAAAGAGTTATTCATTCCCTAATTGTGAAATGTAATTTTGTTTGGAGACTTTTGTTATATTTGTTTTGTCGTGTGGCTAATGCAGTTATTTGCTGCACACAGCCTCTTTTCTCCCGCTCAGCCCGTTTAATGGAATTCTTTGGCAGCTTTGATTTAAAACCATTTTGGTTTACTGACCAGGACATTTCTGGAAGGGGGAATCAGATTGTTTCCTGGATTTCTGAGTCATATTTTGCTCAGCAAGATTCACTTCTTTAAATGCATGTTTTTGTGAAGGTCTTTAATCTGACATTTTTGGCTCCAGTGGAGACAAATCTCAGCAAGAAACAGCATCCCCCTCCCAAACCCCTCATCGTGGGATGGGAAACAGAGGGGGCCACCCCCAAACCCTCCTCCCACTCTTTTTATGAGAAAACCCCAAGAAGGGACCCCCTCTGTGCTCTTCTTCCCCCGCACACACATTCCCACTAACGGCTGCAAAATCTTAGACTGTCCCAGACTTTTCCTTCCCACGAAGGATGCCCAAACGAGAGCCAGTGCCAGCTCAGCCCTGCTGAGGCTCTGGGTGCTCCAACCGCTGTGCTGCCTCTTGGAAATAGCTGAACACTGGGCAGACCCACAGGATCTGTTTTCGGTACATCATAAACCACATGTGAAAGTTGTTTTTTCCACTCTAAGTGTTTAACTAGAAGGCCTCCTACAGCTCCAGAGCCCTGCTGAGCCTGGATGGCAATGCAGGGAGTAAGTAAATTGCCCTTTTAGCACGTTTTCTCCGACAAGAGGATTTTCAGTCCCAGCCACCCTCCATGTGAAATCCAGAGAAAAGGAAGACTGATTTAAAACCAATCACTAACACTTAGACACAGCCCCTTATTCGAGCATCCCAAGTTCGTCTTAGACTATTGAATCAATCCTGTCTCCACTGTCGCCTTTCCTAAGTAACAAAACAAATCAGATGATGGCATGGTCTCCTCTAATTGACTGAGCTGCACAAATGTATCCATGTCTCAGGATGTGGGCATCGGCTGTGCTATGCTGGGGGAGACAAAGTGTGCAAAGATATCAATAAATCCCAGGCTGAGGGAGGGAGGAAGCAGGACCAGACCTGGGCATCAAGGTCGGGCACTCACAAGGCTGGGGACCTCTACAGGGGGAGTATAGCTTGTCGGGGGCACCCAGGTTCAGGCGTGTGGAAGTTGGGTGTCTCCTTCATGCCAAGGAGTTTGTGGAGACATGACCCGTCAGAGTGTGACTCAGCACGTGTGGATTTAAGACCACGTGCGGGACAGGTCAGCTTGCCTTTTGGATGCATCTGTTTGAAAGCAACGGGATTCATCCAGTTTTAAAAGATATTTTCACTGCAAAGCCACAGTTTTCATGACTCTTCCAACCCAATACTGCTGGGCTCACTGAAAACACCTCCATCTCCTCTATGTTGCCTTGCCACTGGTGCCCACCCAATTTCTCCCCAGAGCCAGCACTCTGGTTCCCTAGAGTCATGTTATTTCCAAGGTGGACAAACCGGAGACATTTCCACACCAGGCCCATCCCGGGCTCCAGCGGTGCGGTCACTGGGGGACCCCTGGCTCCTCTTCCCTCCCCACCACTCATGCAGGTGACATGGAGATCAGTAATTTTGCTGGTCACCTCTCACATCCTTACCCCATCCCGTGGACGGGGAGGTGAGATCTGCAGCACCCGCTGTTGGCAGCTGATGGATGGGATGGGGCATTTCACCAGCAAGTGCCGGTCTCGCTGTGCCAAGCCACCTGCGTGGAGTTTCCTCCAAGATTTGGGCCCAAATCGAGAACACTGAGGACCCTCAGTCCTGCCTTTGAACAGAGCATCATTAACAGTTGAACTAAAGCCCTGGTTCCTTGCACCCCTACCTCCCGCATGGCTCTCCCGCCGTCTCCACGGCCCAGTTCCCTCTTGCCCCTTCCCTTTCATGTTTTGAAGATGGGCTTTCAAGCTCCTGAACATGTGTTGAAGACATGCCTATTAATATGCGTCTTCAGAAAGAAGAGGGGGTAAGGAGGAGAGATAATGAGGAGGGAGGAGGAGAAGCTACACAGAGCAGGCATCCTTATAAATGAATTTCCCTGGCAGAGCCTAAATTATGCAGCAATTGCTGTGGTCACGAAATCCAGGAGTAGATGGGCCCCTGGTTCCCGGCGTGCCTTGGAGGGAGCCCTGCCGCGTGGGGCTGGGGGGGGGAGTGCCGGTGTGGGGCAGCAGCACTGCCCATCTCAGTGCTGCTGGGGCTGGGCAGAGCCCAGGGCTGGCACTGTGCATGGGCTGGCTTTGGAAGAAAGGTGAGGGACCAGGGTGTGAGCATACCCCAGTTGAGCTACAGACCCTGGGAGACACAGGAATTATGGTTCTAAGCACATTTACCCTGCGGGAGCTAAGTAAGAGGCTTTAACCCTTGCAGGGTTGTGCTCTTTGGAGATGAGAGATGCTTGCCTATCTGCTGGGGGTGGTACTGAATGCCCTCCGAGGGGCAATGCTGGGGACCAGGGCTGCTGCCGGGGGCAAAATACTCACTGTTTGCCCCTTGATAAACTTTTCCCCTTTCTGCAAAGGTGCGTGCATTGCTGCCAGCTCTTTCCCCATCGCCCCGACGGATGGAGCTCATTGCAATGACGCCCTGGCAAAGAAAAATCCCAACCCCACCAGGAACCGCAAGCTTCAAACCAAGCCTGGCTCTGTAAAGCCCTTAAAAACCAAGCCCTGCTGCCCCAGCTGGGCTGCCTGCCCGCTCAGCCCACGCCATCCTTGGAGCAGGAGCACCCGGTCCTGGCGCGCAGCACCGGGGTGATTTAAAGTCTCGGTTCCACGAGGCGCCGCCGGAGAAGTGAAATCACCGACTCGTGCGGCCGGGCTGGGAACAGGTGTGTGAAAATCGGCACCCAGGCACCCGCTCGAACAACGTTGTTTTTTCCTTGCGTGCCATAAATCAGCACGCTAATCTTTCACTGTCCGGCAAGATCTCTCACTGGGAGGGTGATAAATTGCCCTCCAGCCCCTGACAGCTGCTGGGAAATCACTCACGGGCTGAGACAAACCTCTAAATCTGACATTATAGAGTGTTGAAAGGAAGAATGTCTGTTTTTATAACCTACCTCAGTTATAATAAATATTTAAAATCCACATTAACATCCTCTTATAGTTACAATCTGCCCTCTATGGAACACTGTCCAACTTAGATTTAATTAGCAACTGAACCTTTCCAGCCCAAGCTCCTAGTTAGGCTGAAGATCCAAATCCCCAGTGAAATGCCTCTGTTTTCTTAAACTACCTGCACTGTAATAAATATTAGCCATGTCGCCAGGCAGCCCTGTTGGAGACAGTGCTCTTTTTGTCTTCTCAAAGGCTAACATTTAATTTAAATGATAGGGTCTTTCCAGACTCCGGGGGGAATTTCTTTCCTCCTCTCCAGAAACTTTGCCATACTTCACCTCCAAGCGCTGGTGTATTCCTCTGGCACCAGGAGGACACAGGAATGCAAACACCTCGATGCAGGTACGAGACTGGAGTGACGAAAATAATATCCAGGCACAACTGTTGCCTGGACCCATGCTAGAAACACGGAGCAGAGACCTCCCCCTCCTTCAAACTGCAGAGAATTTAGAAGCTGGATCCCAAACTCCTGCAGTTGACTTCTCTTGGAAGAGGGAAGAAAAAATACCTGTCCAGAAGTTCTTGCATGTTTACTCTGTTCCCACCTGCTTTTGCAGGTTGTCTTGTTTTCTCGTTTATTATTTTACACCGATTTTTTTCCAGAAGGCAGCATTCATACTTGCTTCTTCCCTCTGACCTGACTAGTGTTTCATTAGGGTTTTTTTCAAAAATATCACAGGAATAAACATGAGCAGAGGTGTTAAAAAGAACAAAGTTTCCTTCATCTCCTTTAACTAAAAATCCTACGCCCGTCCATTTTGAATTTTGGTGGTTTCCTCCCTGTCCTGCCTATCTGCCGCTGCCATACGACTGTGTCAGCCCATGGCAGAGGGAGGAGGAGCGTTACAGCCAGAAATCAGCCTCACCCACATGTCTGCAACCCCCCAGCTCCAGAGGTGCCCTGGAGCTCCTCCACCAGCCCATCCAGATGCCCTCCTCCGGGCAGGCCCAACGGCCATCCTGAGAGCGGCTGCGGCCAGGCTCCGGGGCCAAGGTTGGGGGTAGGTTTGCTAAGAAGCCTGGAGGTGGCAGCCACCCTGCCAGCACCCTGCTTTGGGGCTGTGGTTAATAGCAGAGGGGTCAGGAGGCTTCAGACGGGAAGGGGAGGCAGGACAGCTGTGGTCTCCGCACATGCTTCCCCTCGGTTTCGTATTTGGGCACCCTGCATCCAGCCCAGCTGCCGCTTGAATCAATAGCAGCATATCAATCAAGGCACCCCAGAGGAAACCCGCTGCTCACGCAGAAATAAACAGACATTTTCCTTCTGCATGTCACAGAAAGCCGTGGACGTCTCCTGGCATTGTCTGAACTAAGGGTAAATGGGACGCCACATCTTTGGCTGCAGCACCAGAGCATAGGTTATGGAAACCAGAGTGTATATTATGTGTATTGGATATAAATAAATATGCAGACACAGCTTGGCCTGTGTTAAACAGACAGACATGGACTTCTGTATCATTTCCAACTCCCCAAATGATGGCAGACGCCCAAAAGAGTATGCAGCTTTTAAAAGAGCATCCTCCAAGCCCTAATATTTTGCCTCCTGCGTAAGCCCCACACTGGGAACTTAATCCATATGACTCCAGCGAATGCAAGCTTTGTGAAAGCAAAACCAGGGGCATCCTGGTGGCACTTGGGTGATTTGATGCCCTGACTGGGAGCTTCTTATCTCTTCTCTTGCAAAATGCATTGGGTTTCCCTTTTCCTTTCCAGTGTGTTTCTGGTTGTATCAAAAGAAAGCTCTTAGTAAGGGGCAGCGCAGATCCTCGGCAGCAGCTCGGGTGAGTCTCAGATCTGGCTGGGGACTGGCAACCCATTGCTAAGTCATTGCTGTCCTGCCATCCTCCAAGGACAGCAGGAGATGAAAGGGTGGCTGATCAGCTCCTCACCCACCATCCCAGGCAAAAGCAGAGCCAACTTCCTACCTCTCCTCACCCCAAACCACTCCTGCCCCAGCATCTGTTTGCATAACCCGCCTGCTGTGAATCTTGCTTGGGTTTGTAGAGACAGCGTCACCCCCCTTGGGAAACAGCCAGTGTGTTTTACCAGGAAACCTGCTGTTTTACAAAGGGTTTACGACCAGTGGGTCCTACCTCTGAGAGAAGTTACATTCTCGGGCATTCAAGGTTTGTTTTTTGATTATGCGGGAAGTGGTGTGAATGGAAGTCACAGAGTCCTCAAGGGAGAGAGGTAACATGAATCCCCAGCAGCTTTCTTAACCTTTGCTTTTGCAGATGTTTTCAACTTTGCACAAGGAGCTCCCAGGAAGCCTCAGATGCAGAGCACATGGGATGAAAGATGCTAAGATGCCCACGCTTCACTCAAAGCCTGTACTGTGCTGAGACTGCAAAGACAATAGGGTCTTCCTCCTCTGCCCACCCAAAGGAGCAAAGAAGGGATGCACAGTGCTTCCGGGGTGAGCAGGGAAACAGGTCTGGAGGAAACTGCTCTCAAGGCTGCAGTCTTACCCTACTGGAACAGAAGGGTTTTCCAGCTCTTCCTAGATGCCAAACTACTATTTCATACGTATTTGAGGACATTTTGCACAAGATAGATAATCCCAGACCCCCCTGGCCAGTGCCAGAGAGCAAGCAGAAAGCAGCAGCCTCCCACAGTAACAGCACAGTATTGTGTGTAGACCTTCCATCACGCACACAGTGGTGGGTGGGTGGGAAAACAGACTCCTCCTGGAGAGGGTAAGGAAGACTGAAGTACCATGTCCAGGCAGCCTCAGCTCCAACCAGGCTGCTGTGCTGAGCATTTGTCATGCCCAGCTCAGAGACCCCCAGGAAGGATTGCCTGGGGCCACGTGTCAGATGTGCCCAGCATTGTTCACTGAGGAGGGACGAGGAGTTAGGTGGAGCTCAACTCTCCAGCCCACGTTTAGATTTCCTTAGGATGACAGGTGTGAAGAGTTAGACCCCAAAAAGAATTAGGTTCTGCCACCTCCCTTCTAACTCCTTGCCCACCTTACTGCAGTTGGTATTATGCAGAAAGATGGGCTAGATCAACTCATGGTGTCTTCTAGCCTCAGCCATCACCTGTGGAAGCCCAGGGGAGGAGCTGAAACAACAAAGAGAAGAAGGAAAATCAGCTTTCCTGGCAGAAGCACTGCTCCAGCTCCCTAAGAGCCAGTGCACTGTTTGGTCCAACACCAGAGCCAGCTCAAAAAGAGGTCGGTCCCCAGGGAGGAGGGTGTCCGGGAAGTCTGTCTGAAGGCTGAAGCCAAAATGCCGGGTGACAATGGGCGAGTGGCTCACAAGAGCAGGCAGAGATGAGGTGTAGCTTTGAAACTGCTACAAGCTGCTCACCAATTTTATGTCTGAAAGCCTGTTGCGGACAGTCAGCGACTGGCTCATTGTGAACACTGACGTTCAGTTCCTTTATATACAGCTATTCCCTGCATCAACTGAGCCGCTTGCCAGCGGGACGTAGCTGCGTACCGTCATTAATCAACGTCATGCTTCGAGAGAAACGCTGAGTTCATTCTCATGTGTCTCCTCAGACCTCTGGGGACTGAGTTGTCTCTAGCCGAGGCCGGTAGTCACCTGGAACAGTTTTCCAGCCCCCCTAAGCAGCAGGAGTGTCCATTAACTACCACGGATCGGTGGGGATGGTTTGTAAACTCCGGATACATACAGAGGGGCCCGGGTGCTTATTGGCTGGTGCTTTCCGCTCTCAGAAATGGGTCATTTAAACAGAAAACTGTAAAGTGTTCATGCCTCTGCATGCAGAGAAACTATCAAAACAAGCTCCCGTCTCTGTGCCACAGACCCAGCATTCAAACAGAGACTTGGGGCATGTTGTACGGGAACGAACCAAGTGCTCCCAGCAGATTCCTTTCCTTTTTCTGATGTTTCACACAATAAACATTTCAACCCTCCGGCGCGAGAGCAGACCTACCCCAATTACCAGGACAGCTTGTTTTGTTTGGAGTAATAGTTAAGGGTCCCATCCTGCATCCCCAGAGACAGTGGGAAAACTCTATTTGCCCCCAGTGGACCTGAATCCAAGAGAGCCCCATGGTACATTAGAGACACAACTGTCTCTAATGGGAGGGTATTTTTGCCTTTCCTTATGGAAGCAAAACCAGTTCAAACAAGTTCTGCCACGGCTCCACCTACACCAAGGTGGAGACACCGTGGCTTCCCAATGAAATGCAAGGCAGAAGCTGGCATCACCAAATGATGCTGCTATAGGCTGACTTGTGACGGCAGGCCACCACGGTTTCACAGTGTCCTACAGCTGATTGACCTTTTGTCCATGTCACTTGGACATCTGCAAGCCAGAAAGCTTGCACAGTCCCTAGGCCCTCGGAAATCTCAGTTGCAATGAGATGAAATGCAGGGCAGGGCTACATCTCAGAAAGGGGAGGCGTCAGAAAGAGACTGGAAACCTTTAAGTTTTGGAAATTAATGCACACTAAGAGAAAAAGAAGTATTTGATTTGATTTGACCTGAATAAAAACAGCTCATCAGTAATTGTTACGTTCAATATGGGCATTATACAAAGTTGGGTTGTTTTTCCCAGCACGGTGAGTGGTGCACATCTGGGAAGTTCAATGACGTGGAGGAGAAGTGACATGCAGAAGCATCAGAGAACAAGGCTGCAGTGGTCCTAGAAAGTCAGGATTCTCACCCAGGAGCCACTGTCAGCTGCCTGAGGAGGCAGCCCAGAGGAAGGAGGTTGTGGAGGGAATTGAATGATGAGACAGGAGCCCAGCAATGAAACACATCTTGGTGAATCATCATCCAGCCCTCCTGGGGCACATGGTAACAGAGGGGCTATTTTTGAAGGACCACAATGCCAAAGAGTAGAAAAGTCTTGGAGGGCTTGGAAAGAGGAAATGTGCAGCTATAGCTGCCCTGAACCCAGATGTGCCGTTTGAGCAGGTACAGTGAGAGCCCTTCTGTGAATAACCTCTAGGTCATTCAAACTCCAGGGCTATGCACACTCCATCTCTGCCTTGTCTGAAGCCTCCAGTGAAGCCCATCAGCTCACTCATTTACCTTGTTAAGTGCCATCTGTACGTTATCAACCGCATGTCATATCCAGTTATTCCTACCAGCTCTACCACTGCGCTCAGCAAAGGTACATCTATATCTGAATATTCATGAGTGAGATGAGGTCTGTCTGCCCATACTACCAATATATAGCTTGTCAAGGCAGCTCCTGTATTATCTCACCTTCATGGGAGTGATTTTATCTTCTGAAATATTTGGAATTACCCACAAGCAATCTGAACCACCTTGTTATGGACTTCAGAAGGCAACACCACTTCAAGATGAACAGTATCAAAAGAGAGTACATAGGTCTACGCTGTTGGAGTGTCTCAGTGCAGAGAGACTTCAGGATTTTCCTCCTGTCCTTTCAGCTCTGAGAGTATCTCAAAAGTACACAAAATGTACCCCTTGCAAGATCCCATCTAGCCAGGCAAAGAACCCGGTGGCTGTGGTGTGGAAATAATCTATCATTGAGCATCTCTCTGATCCCATTCTGGTTTCGGATTTGCACCTGGTTGGACAAACAAACATTATGAAGACCTGACACATCTAAAAATTGACAGATGTCTTCACAACCTGCTAAAAAGAGTATGGCTGGTGGCTTCTTGAGCCTCCAAGCAGGTTCATCACTACCACAGGGTTGATCCTGCATCAGGCAGGAGCACAGCTCCCATGCTGTCTTCAAATTCTTCAAAATCTGTCTTTAAAAATGGAGGGGTAAGCGTATTTTCAAAAGGAGAACTGTATAGCAAAGTAAGTAAAAAATAATGCAAATATTTCCACCGTTTCCCAATGTTTTAAATTTTTTCCAGGCAAGAACTATTTGTCAAAATTTGCTCCAAAGCCATGAGTGTTTCTGAACACCCTCCAACAACATTCTTTCCTGAGCCTGTTATTTCTGGGAAAATACATGTTTCTGCAGAGGTTAGGTGGATGGCAGGACCTGGCTGGTCCCTTCCACCAGTGCTGAGCACGGCAGAGGTAGGGAGCCCAACGTGAAACGCCTCTGCTGCACTTTGCCTGGAACCACGCTCCTTCACTTTGTCACACGAGCTTTGGGTTTAACATAAAACTCCTTCATAGCAGTGGCCTGAGCGGATGCCAGATGTGGGATTTAATCTGTGCATGGCCTCCACCCTCCCGCCCCTGGCAAGATGTCAAGCTGGTCACCAGCATTGGTCCTAAAAGTCTCTAAAAGGATGAAACCCAAGGTGTCCTAAACTGGCATAAGCCCTATTGCATACACACTCTGAGGCTGTTTCTGTTTATTCTCCATTGCAAAGCAATTCTCCCAGTGGTCTGGCTTGCAGATCACTGCTCTATTCTTTCACCACGTGTTTTTGCATGGGGCAGGAACTGCCAGGTGCTCAGGCACCCCCAGCGTGAGCACCCTCCCCGGCACCTCCCTGCCAGTGCCGTGCTGGATGTCGATGTCTTGATGAGTGCTGGCTCTGCAGCCCCAATGGTCACAGGCGAGCAGGAAAGGGGCAGGGAGCGATGGCTTGGACATGCCCTGAAGCCAATCGCCTGCCCGGGCAGGGCAAACCCGGCAGCTCCACACCTTTCCATGCTGTTGGCGCTGGCGAAGTGAAGGGTCCGAGGGCTGCGCTCCCCCGTGCGAGCTGTCAGTCTTTCTGTCCGCCCAGATCCATCTGCCTTTGTGCACCTTTCCTTGCAAGCGGCAATTTCTGACAGCTAATATTTCACAGAAACCGGAGCCAGCTTTCTCCCTCCCTCCTTTTTTTCCCTCTCTCTCTCTTCTGTTTATGAAGCTGAGGGTAAGTGTTTAATTAGTTGCCTAATTGCCTGGGTAATTGGTAGACATACTCAGCTCTCCAAGTAATCAGTCTGAACAGGCCTTGAAAATATCTGGCCCAATATTCATTAGTGCAGTTAAATCGTTAAACAGTTACTGTGTTTGGTTCCCGACAAAGCCCCGCCAACGGCTGCGTTGGCTGCACGGCAGCTCTCATGGGGTGGGGGACAGACCTGGGGAGACCCCACGCCCCACGAAAATGGCTCCAGCCGCACACGCTGCCAGAGGGGCTGGGGGGAGGGGGCGAAGGGCTGATGGAGGGGAAAAACCCCCAACAAATGCAAAAGGTGGTGAAAGCGGGAGGTCTGTCCCCTTTGCAGGGGACGTCGGCAATGGGAGGAGATGCCTCCTTTCCCCGCTCGTCCTCCTGCTCCAGCCTCCCCTTTCCCCACACCGGTGGCGCCGGTCCCCCCTGCGTGCAGGCGGCTGCCCCTCTCCCTCCTTTGGCCGCCGTGGGTTTGGAAGCCAGTTTTGCCATTAGCCCGAGCATCAATGTGAGTATTGTCTCGGCGGGCTGCCCTGACCAGAATAACTCATTAAAAGGGCCTCGGCTGGTCCTGTTCTGGCTCAGTACAAAGGCACCGTTCTGCCAAGTGCTGCCAACCCACTGCCTGCCCGTCTGTCCGTCTGTCCGTCCTGCCTCCCTCCCCATGGAGGGGTTCAGCACCAGTAACGAGGCCAAGCCTTGAAGGCAGTCTCCAAAGGGCTCCTATTCCCCACAGTCAAGCTTCAGTCGGGGTCTAACAGCAACTTCAGCCTCATAGGAAATTCCAGGTGCAAATTCCTGCACGGCCATCCGAGAGGCCACGCTGTGGTGAGGAGGAAGGCATTGACGTGGCTGGCTTTTGGGGCAAAAGATTTGAGACTTGAGCAAAGCAAGAGGAGGAACCTGCTCCCCTCTACCTGCTGCCTCAGTTCCTGTAGCGGATTTTTTTAGACAGCATAAGGTGCCACAGAAGATGCAATTAAAAGCAAGTGAAATGCAGTTGTAGCGCGGTGTAGCTGGACAGGACTGCCGGCCAGGGAGCTGCTCAGCGTGCTCCCATACGGCTTCAAAATACGTGAAATAGCTGAGCCCTTAAACACTATGCCCAGCTCAGCAGGTGGTCAGCCAAGATATATGACCTCAAAGTTATTTCTAGCAGTGATTCAAGGAAAATGCATGTGTTACGAATCGGACCCTCGTTAAAAGGTTGCTTGGCTGCAGATCTTTGTACAATTAAGAGCAGAGGGGACGGGAACTGGTGCTGCCTTCCCAGTCGAACCTCTCCAGCCAACACACCCCTCCTTCCCCTCAGTGCTGCCAGAAGACTGTGTCCAGCAGCTCCGCGCACTTCATTTTCCACTGAGCTGGCTCATCCCTCTTCCCAGTGCTATTTTGAGTTCACCTGCTTGGGGTGTGAGTCCATGAGCTTACTGCTCCTTACCAGCTCCCGAAGCTCCTCAGAAACCCTCCGTGGGACAACCCAAAGAAGGGACCGAGGTCCCGGGCAATGGCAGAGGGGGAGATGACAGCATCCAGGCAAGTAAATTCCTAATCAGATCTCGCATCTTGGTTTTTGCCAGGCAAACAGTTGGGTTCCTGGCAGAGGGGATGTCGACCTGAAAATGAGGACAGGACTTGCTCCGCCAGACCCCGGGGCAGCCGGGTAGCCCTGCACTGGCACTGCCAAGTACCAGCCTCCCCGCACAGAAGGCAGGGTGGGATTTGGGGCAGGGCAAGAGGGAAATTGGAGGAAGGCACAGAAAAGGTCCAGAAAGGGAAAGGGGGAAAGAAAGCGAAGGGGAAAGAAGGGAGAATTTGGGCATGGGCTTTGACCCAGGGGTGAAGAGGAAATTGGAGATGATGAGTTAAAAAAGGGAAAGGATGTTGAAGAGATCAGAGAAGCTTTTTGTTCTTGTGCAGGAGATATTGACAACTGGAAGAGAAAACGTGAGATGGTAATATAAGGATTTAGGGGAAGGTGAAACACCCTGGTGTGCAGGAAAGCCAGGAGATGTGCATGTACAGCAGGGTGGCATGGGTGCTACCTGACCCCGAAGCCCCAGGAGAGCTGGCAGGGAGCACGTTGGTGTGGCTGTACCTGTTGAAGCAGCCAGCCCACCAGGCAGGAGCCGTGTGCTTTACCAGCGCGCAGGGGCACCTTTCCTCTCATGCTCTTCTTCCTTCGTTCATGTGACTTTTGGGATTTCCAGGAGAACATCCCATCCCTTTTGGGGACGATGGAGGACAGTTTCTTGAGACTCCCTCCACTAGGAATGGGGATGAGACCCTGCCCAAGGGAAGGTTTTTGGGCACCGGTGAGCACCAGGCAGGCCCCAATGAGCCTCCTGGGGAAGAGGGAGGGCGTGCAGGGGGAGGAATGTCAGAGGTGACTAAGAAATAGGTCTCCATCCATTACTCTGCTGGGCGGTCCTTTTGAGTCACTGGCTGGCTTTGTTCTTGCCAACATCTGTAAGAGATTACGGATGCCTTCCTAGCCGAGGACATGGATGGGATCTATAAATACCACGAGCCGGGGGTTGCTGCTGTCAGAGGAAAGCTCTGCCTGGGTGGCCTGGAGGCCAGCCATGGACAACGGGCCCCGGGAATGCAGGCTGTGTCCCTAGCTGGGCGCCCCGGGGAGACGTGACTAGTGCAAGGCGGTGACACCACAGGCAGGGTCTTCCCAGGGCTGTGCTGATGCACGGCCAGCAGCAGCTGGAAATGCAGCCAGGCAATGGGAGCACAGGGCTGGGGGGGTCCTCAGCACCGGCCCCAGCGCTGATACCTGCTACTCGTTGGCCTTGAGCAGCTCATATCATTTTTCACCTAAAACCTGACTGACCCCTGCAAGGGCACACGGGTTATTCAGTATTTTTTTTTTTTTTTTGTCAAGGACCTCAAATAGCTGTCCCCTGTAAAGCTGAGATAATACATGCCCAGACACCATGGTGATGGGCACCATTTACAGAACACAAACAGAGCAGAGCTGTTAATGCTCGATCCTCCCAACTTCCTTGTGTCAACACCACTCCCCCGAGACCATCCTCTAATTCCTGACTCCATCCCAGGCTCTTGCTCCGAATGTCGCGAGACTTTGTGCGGTTTATGCAACGCTAACTCTGTCCGGCAGGAACTGAATTCTCCAGTGACTAACTGCTTGAGCATGTCTTTGTTCGCTCAGCTTTTCCCACCAAAAAAGGATCCTGATTTTATAAGCTGTTAGAAGCCTGAAGATCCAGCACTACACTAACATGTTGTTAGCCACAATTATCCCCTTTCTGACAAAGGATTCCTGATTAGGGCTGTTGCATATTCATCTGTAGACTGCGCCAAGCCTGGCTTTGTTTTTCAAGGTCGAGGATTGCATTTCTTTGGATTCAATTCCCATCCTAGACATAGATTACAAGGCAGGAGAGGAGGAGGCAGCTGAGGTTGCTGGAAGCGTTGAATCCTCCTGGTATTGCTCAAAACATCCACCAGACGCATGCCAGACATGTCATGCGAACCAATCATCCTCACAGCATTTGTGGGCTTGGTTAGGTGAGCCCGGCAGCCTCAAAACTGACCCTGGTTGCAGGTATGACATGCTGAGATCAAAGAGTGGGGAACCCCTAAGTGCAGAAGGGTGGGTGCTGGGCAGGGATCTCAACCGAAAACACACTTCCAGCAGTTGAGGCTTCATGAGCTCCTGCTTCACGTCCTCCCTGGGGGCCCTGTCCCATGGCACTGTGGGAGAAGGGACAAAAGGGGGACTTAGCCAGGAGGGAATATTTCACAGAGGAACTTTAGCTGCTCTCCCTTGCTGATTCCTCCACTTAAAAAAAAAAAGGGGGGGGGAAGAAAAGAAAAAAATAATTACTTCTCAGCCTCTAACCTTTCCAGCAAGTGACTTTGTAATAAATAATCCACATGTCTCTCCAGTGCAATCCATCAGCAGGAGCGCCTAATTACTTTAGACTCACTTTGAAAACCCTTCCAGTGCCACTTTCAGATAAATAAAAAATTAACATGGAACTAAAGCAGTAACCCAGAGAAAGTTTCCCCACTCTCCCTCAGTTCTCTCCAAGTCTGGGCTGATGCATGGAAGGCTCCATGCCCAAAGGTGCTTTCCCTGTCATGCTGAAACGCGAGCTTGGATTGCAGTTTGTGGCACAGAGAAATCAGCCATGGAGTGTCCATGGGGACACCCTCCTCCAGACATGCAGATGCTTGGAGAAATAGCTGGAGACAGACCCAATGCAGTCCCTGTGTATGAAGACTTTTTTTTTCTGAATCCCTTTCCTTGGGAATTTTCTGTTATTTGTTTCTAAGAGTGCATTTTGGAGGCAAGGAGGCTCCGGTTTCCTTCTCGGAGTTGTTCATTGCTCCCCAGTTGTGCTGTCTTCTGCATCACCCCTTTCTCTCTCATTCCCAAGATTACAGCTGTGAGAAAGGCACCTAAAGGCTTATCTAAAGACTGGCTGAGATGACTTGCTCCCCTTTCTACCCCATGCCACCCCCACCAAGGCTAAGGGGCACCTGCTGTGCAATTTCTGCAGTGACAGATTCCCTAAGCGCTGTGTTCCCACTCAGCATGCTGGGCACGCTGCAGCACGAAGGCTGCGAGAGAGGAGTGGAGAAATTATTTCTGTAATGGGTCTGTCCTCTAGCAGAGACAGGAGAAATTCCTGGTCTTCCTTACTTGTTTACTTCCTTACTTCCTTACTAGCTTCTGCATCTATGTCAGTTGTGGTGTGGAGGGATGAGTGAGTGCATGAACACAAGTGCAGTGTTCATTGCTAGAGCGCAGCGAGGTGCCACATCCAGAAATGTCCAAAATGGAGCTGGACACCAACGGGCAGCACTTCTAGGGAGATTCTTTGGAAGTGAGTGAAATAACAGCGAGCAAGCCAGTTACACGCTCACGTTAAGGATGGTGGGCACAGAAGACAGCAAGAGCACTGTCTCCAGAGCAACCCTTGGCATCCTGTGCCATGCAGGGATGTGCTTTAATGGAGCTATTACCAAAGCAAATGGGGTCTTGCTGTAGAACTGTTAGAATAGGGGTCATTAGTCAGATGAATTTCATTACACTGGAAGTGAACTTGTTCTGGTGAAAGACCAAGCCAGCCACCAAAAAGGATGTTCAAGGCATCCTGTTGCAGTTATCCTTAAGGGAATTGATAGTGAGAGGAGGAAAGATGCTCAAGCTTGTGGTTGCACAAAGAGGTTCAGGAGCTTACAGCACCCAGAGACACAGGGTCTCTCCCCTACCCTCCTGGAGAGGGTGACAAGGAAGCAAGGGACAGACAGCTTGGCTTGGGAGTACTGGAGGGTATAGGATGCTGGGGATGCCGTTAGCAGTGCCAGGGCTGAGTCTCTGTACGTTCTGGATTTGCTGGTGCTTTTACTTGCAAACTGCACCTATTTGTCACAGAAGCCACTAGTCCACATGCAGGTAATCGAGATCATGGTGGGACAGCTGCTTCCACTGGCAGCCCAGGTTGCTATCGGACCCTGTTAGTCTCTACAAGGAGTTTTTGTCTAGTAATAAGAAAGATACCGATTTCTTGATATTTCCAGCAATAAAATTAATATTAAAAAACTGTGCCTGAGTTTCATTTTGCAAAGACTAAGAGCATCTTATGCCTTTGGCAGCTGAAGGTTGGAGCGTTCTAAGAAGACTTTGTCCACCTCTTCTTCCTCATCTTTGCACCCCACTTCTGCATTCCCTTCTTTCTCTTCTCCTCTCATCTCTGTGCTTAGGGCCCTGGGCAATACCTGACAAGCATTCAGAAACTAAAAAACAAAAAAAATGCAGCAAAATTAAATATCTGAGGAAAGCAGGCCCAGAACCAATAAGGTCTGATGTCACTGCAGGTTACACAGTCAAGGCAGCGGTGTGTCAGGGGAGGAAGATGGTTGAAAAACCTCCACAGGAGAATTAATTAAATGAATTTCACTCTGCCAATTGTTTGTTATTTTTGCTGACCTCACCAAGTGGATTAATATTTAATTAGCCTTTAAGAGAAGTGGAAAGCACTTATTAACCTGTTATGTCAATCTGTCAGGCCTGGGGTCTCAGGACAGGCGCTGTTACCATGAAACAATAGAAATATCAAGGTCTGTTTGTCTCTGTCTCGGCTATTATCCCCATTGGAAAGGTGGCTTTTTTTTGGGGGATGGAGGGAGGGGACCCACTACGCCTAATTGAGGGGTGTCTAAAAGTGAGTGCCCCAAAACTAGATGTCTTTTAGAGGCCAGAGTGAGAGCTGAGGAAGCCATATGTGATATCCCAGGCACAGGTGGGTAGCACATATGGATATATGATCCCCTTAGAGGTATTTTAGAGCTCAGGCTAGATCTTGTCTGGTGTGATGCTGGTGGCTAGGGAAAGGTTTGGGCTTTCCTTCATTTTTCTTGTTTAAAAACACTTCTTCCTTTATATTGTGTTTACAGTTATCATAGTTCAAGAAGTGCTAAACTTGGTGTCGACACATCCTCCTCAGTGGGGAGATGCAATGGGACCCTGCAAGACACAGATGTCCCAGGTGAGTCTCCGTTAAAGAAAAGCTCTAAAACAGAAACCAGGATGAACACAGATGGCAGAACAAGAAACCTGTCCCTGCCGGTGACAAAGACCAGAAGGTCCCTGGCCAGCATCTGAGCTCACATAAAGCTGGTGAGTCCCTGGGATAATGACCACGTCTGCTTGCCGCGGGGCTGGGTCTGGCCCAAAAGAAATAAAAGCTCAAGCACAATTGAACCCTTAGGAAACATCCTCAGCGAAACAGTGAGATGAATGTTGTGTGCAAGTTAGCAAGGCTGGGAGCAGCTTGGAAA
>NW_008824369.1:2453763-2463580 GCF_000699105.1 Pygoscelis adeliae
ATGAGTATCTTCTTTGGTGGAAATTCTCCCAGACTCCGGGCAGAGCCTCTAGCTGACATCTTAACTTACTGCTCAGAGAGGAGCCAAAGCAAAGTGTCTTCTCCAAACCTTCCCAAATCCGGATGGCCCTGAGCATCACACACAGCTGGGCATCTGCACTTTGACTTCAGCTCAGTGAGTCAAAACAAAACCTCAGGTTAAAATAACCCACTGGGTCTCTCCGGGGGTATTCAAAACCCCACCAGCAAACCCAACCAGTATCCACACCCTGGTTTTGCAGTCTAACAAGGACACCAGAGAGACGCCAACCACCACAAGAGCCAACCTCTCGTCACAGGCAGAAAGCTTCAACAGACGGCAAAAATGACAAACCATATTCAGGAAAATAGGGGGCTGTTGGCAGCAGGTGCAGACTCGCAAGTCCCTTTCAATCTCTGCACGCAAGAGGCGAAACGAGCAAGCAGAGGCAGGAGCGGGAGCACGCGGAGGCAAGCCCTGAGTGCATGGCTTTGTGCTGGCTGCCAAGGTGGGTCGAGCCCCCCCCCAAGAGCAATCTGCACCGGCTCTTGACGGCTCTGCCTGAGCACCTCCTGCTGCTCAGTCCCCGCAGGGCAAGGACACTGCCCGCAATGCTGTCCTGCCTGGACCGGGTGCCATTACCGCCACTCTGTGACAGGCCATATCATCTATGATTATTATTTTTTTTAAATTAAAATCCTCCTGAGCTTTATTAAATAGGGATGCTGATAGGTAATTAAATCGCAACTTAATTAAATCTGTCTGCTCAATCCAACCGCGGCACGCTGGCTACTCTGCAATCCCTGCGAGAGGTGCTGTCGGTGGAGAACTGCAACGCGAATTAAACAGCATCACGCTCGGCATGGTCATCTCCCTGCCGGGCACAGCCGGGAATGGAACCAATGGGTTTCTCCACCCATACAGCAACCCATAGCAATAGGAGGAGCAGGGGATACCCCACGGGGGACTGGACCTGACTTCGTAAGAGCTTTTTGGGTAGGGGTTGACCCCCTCCAGTGTGGCAGGACCAAACCAAGGTGCTGGAGGCAGGTTGGAGGATTTATCACTAGCTGCTTTGACACATGATAGTCTTGGGCATGAAATGGTGGGTGGGCAGGTAGGGAAGGACTTCTCCTTCCACTGGTCTACAGCACCTCTGTGGGGTGAAGGCCATGGTGACAGTCTGGGATTGCAGAGAGCTTGCAAGGACAGGAATTTGGATGGGAGAAGGGCTCTGGCTGGGGCACTGTTTCCCTGGGCTGGTTGCTCCCTCTGCACTTTAGGATGGACCAAAAGGTGTTGTAGGACGCTGCCCACACTGATGTTGAGCCTGGCAGGTGCTCGGTCCTGGGGTCAGAGGAGGAAAAATCCCAGGGAGGAGGTTCCTGTGGTCCCCTGCTCTTTCTGGTGGGTTTTGCAGATACAAGCCCACACTGGCGAGCGTCAGCCCCCAGCCCTGGCTCTCCTCCCCAGAGTTTGCTGCCTTCCTGTCCCTCCGGCTCAGCTGCTCCGAACAAGGTTCCGAACAAAGGCAGCGACATGGAAAAATAACCAGGAGGTGTTGCTAAATTATCAGTCTGCTCGTCCCAAGGAAAACAGATATTGGAAAGAATTCCCCTTTTTTCGTTTCCCCCTTTTTCATTTCAACACAGGCTCAGCTCGCTGCCTTTCCCAAACCTCAGATGCTGTGGTTGCCTTTGCCCAGCCCTGGCAGGCAGCAGCGAGGGCCAAGCAGCCCCGAGGACAGATGCTCTTGCTCCCCACACCGTGGGCTCCCCTTTGAGGAGACACCACTTGATCAACAGCAGCCCCAGGTCTCCGCTTTCCCATGTGGTGCCTTTTTCAACATTGCAGGTGGGAACAGGAGAAACCTTCCTCTCCCCTCCACATTGCACCCACTGGCTGTCCCTCATCACAGGATGGGACAGGAGACAGTGCGTGGCCCAGGAGGACCTTCCCCTTTGGATGGAGCATCTTCTATCCAGTAAATAGTTGCTAGAGAGATGCATCTTCTCAGCAAAGCCCCTAAAAGTAGGCATCTCTCCTCGATCCAACCAGAGACGAACCAGGTAGGGGGCCCTGCCAGATAACAATGCTAGGACATGGTTTTGTCACCAGCTGCCTAATACCAGGTGTCTTTTATTTATTTTCTAAAAAGTTTTAGCTCCTGGAGGCAACACACTGAAGGAAGTATTTTTGTTGGGGAGAAGGATTTAAGCCTTTCTCTGTTTTAGTCAAGAGGGCAAAGTCTTCAAACTTTTGAAACAAAAGCAAAGAAACCCAGTGTGTCTCTACAAAGCCCTTCTGCAATTACTAGAATATTTAAGTTTTGATCTGAGAGCTCGGGGCTGCTGCAGGTCAGCAAGAGCAGAGTCCTCATGGGATGGGCAGCTCAACCTGCACAGCCATACCCGGAGCAGAAAGGAGGACAGAGAAAGTAGGTAGATCCTTCCAGAGCTAAATGGGAAAGCAGATACCCAGATACCTGGGTCCCCACGGCTACAGAGCTGAGAGAAGACCTTGCTCTCCATGACACCTTGATACCAGCCACCCTCCTTTGCCAGATCTGGCCCTGTGCCTGCCTCAGGTGAGCCTTTTTATACTACTCTGGTGGTTACTCCTTCACCCTGCCCAGAGGGTAAAATGGCCACTACTTCATGCAGTGGTTTTGTCCTCTCCTGCAACTACAGCCTCCTCACAGTCCTAGCAAGACCCTTGAGCTCTCCTCTGGCCATGGAGCCCCACAGTGTATGCACTGTGCTTTCGAGGGAGGTCTCACAACCACTGGGGTTCCCCCAGATTTGCAGCCTGGCATCCAGGTCCTTAAGCACCCTCAAGGTGCCCCTGCAATGCCCCAGGAGATGAAAGAAGAAAACCTAAAAAAAAGAAAAGCCCAAAGGGCAGCAGCATCTAATGAAAGGCAAAACCTCAAAGAGATGGAAAAGAGATGGACAAGAGATGGACAAGCTACAGGGAGCCTATTCAAGGGCAACTTTCATGCAGTAATATTGGGAGATCAAATTCCTAATCTGCTTCCACCTCAGAGACGGAGGAGTGAAAGTCCTACCAGGATTAATGTTTAGTGCTTGAGTTGACAGGTGATGGCCTGCGTCGGGATGCTTGGGTTCTCTGCTCTGCAGCTGAGAGAGACTGGTATGCGAGCTCAACCAGCATCCATCCCGGATATTGGGGATGACCCTAAGCTCAGGCAAAGGTCAAGGAGGGGTTGCCAAGTTCAGGATTCCCCACATCATTACAAACTGTTGTGCGCTAGGGCTGCAATAACAGATGAGTTGTCCTGTCTGTATCTGCTGGGGCGTGTGAAACTTCAAACCTCCTAATTGTTTTAGAGCCACTGAGGTGAGCACTGGGGGGGGGGGGGCAGTCGAGAGAAAAGGCAGCTCATTCCCACCACTGGGTTTGCATTTCTGCTCCTGGTGAGGAGACATGTGGCAGGGAACTGCTCTGCTGGAAGCCCACACACGGCAGCCTCAGCTCCTGTGCTCCCCATCAGGAAGAGACAAAGATGGAAGGAGAGATGGGTCAGCTGCAGAGGGACAGAGAGGGACACAGCCTGGGAGATGAGAAAAGACCTTAATGAAGATAAAGACAGGCAGACCCCAGGACACACAGACAAGCAGTTATAAACCCTGACTAACTCTCTGAAACAAAGGTCATGTTAACAGTGCCACCTGTGGAGAAGGCTTTATTTTCTCTTCTCCTCTGCTACCAGAAGACTTTCTCCATTGGGAGTACACGGCCTTAATTTTGAGGGGCTGCTCTGAAGGCCAGGCAACAGCACAGAGACTGGGGCAGGAGCATCTATGACTAGGAAAGGCTTTTTGCTTTCAGAAAAGGGGAAAAAAATGAATTGATCATGCCCTGGGACTCCTTCATGCATGCTATGGCATCATCTTAGCAGGCACTTGCAAATGTGCTGTTTGTACTTACTCTTGAAAGAGGTCTGTTGTGAGTGAAAAGATGCAGCCGTGGGTGGTCACTCACATTTACACTAATCTCCTCTTCTATTGCACACCTGCCTCCTTCCCATCTAAGTTTCTCAGGTGTCTCCCTGCTCTGTGAAAGTGGCCTGTCTACTGTTGTTTTTTGGGTTTCCCTAGACAGCTCTGTAGAAGTCACCCAAGCTTCCACACATCCACAGAATATGGCCAGGTTTCCAAAAATATTTTACGTAGGTTCCCAAACCCTTGACTCTGGGGTAACTACTCACCTCCAAGAAATGAATGGCTGGCAGGTTCTCAGCAGAAGTTTTATTAGCAGCTACATGTGACCTGATTTTAGCTTCTCCAGGAAAGTAATGGGAAGTACCAGAAGGTAGTGCTCTGGGCAAGTGTCCTACTGTGCTCTGAAGCTCTGGGAGATACTGGTGATGAACTTTCTTCTTCTATCTCTTGAGAATAGGTGTGTGCAGAATAGCTCAGACCTCTAAGTGGTAAGACAGAGAGGTTAGTTAATAGGCAGTAGATGTTTGCTGAACTTCACAGCCAAAAGCTTCTTGAAAATGGTGCCCAAGTCACACTTTTGGAATGAGAAAGTTCTGATTTGCATCTAAATGTCACCATTGTCCTATCACAAGAGGGTAAATCTATTAAATCCTGACTCAAGAGTCTGGACAATTAGAGTTTAGCTCCAGAAAAGAATCTCCATTCTGCAGTGCCGCCCTTCTCTTCTTTGACAGATTGTTTGTTTTTTATTCTTTCATGTGTCCCAGGTGGTGCTGGGACATGTCAGACCACAGGGCAGCTTGAAGTTATGGGACAAACCGTAGGTAATTTGGCAGGAGAACATTAAAAAGCAAGAGGAGGAAACTATAAATTCAGAGTGTAACCACCATAAAGTATTCTCTTAATTCCCAACCAACCTCTTAAAAGCACAGATAGCTCTTCCCCCTGCCCACAGGACGCCTGTCCCTCCCTGTAGGGTGTCGTGTTATGGCTCAGACAACAGAGCACCACGGGAACAGTGACCCTGATGGATTTCACATGTGTTGCAAGACCTGGTGGAGGTTCTGCCCTTTCACACACTGGACTTCTCTTCTGTGCAATATCAAAGGTTTGGCAACTCATGGCCCTGTTTCATTTCTCACTGTCTGCTGAAGGGCTTCATCTCAACCCTCCTCTTCCCTTCTGACTGGTGAAGACAAGCCATCTGCCTTTAGAGGTGGGAATGAACCATAACCCTGACTCCTAAATTGGCTGTAACTCCCATGGCAACATCCAAGAACATTTACGAGGCTCCTTTCTGGGAAAATAACACAGGCGAACCATCAAAACCTTTCCTCATCTCCTTGTGTCCTCCCAGGGTTACGGACCCTGGAGAAGCTGCATGTGAGGCTGAGATCTGCTTTCCAGTAAGTCATGACTGGCAAAGCGTCCTAACTTTCCTTTCCTCTACTACAAGTTGTTCATGGAATTGCTACATTTCTGTGTTCCTTCCTCTTAACCAGAAATGAATTTCTTGCACCTAAAAAGCAACGAAGTGCCTAAATCACATTTTCAAGAGTAACAAGCATTTATGAACCCAAATCTAATAGATTTTCCTTCCAAATTGTTATCCTAACAATGCCCTTTTCTCCCATCTAGACCAGTCTCTTCTCATTTGCACTTTCTCTCCATTTACCCCCTTTCTGGTTATCTTTTAACCGAAGATCATTGCCTGATTCTTATTCTTGGTCATGCTTTAAGGGCCAGCGTTTGCTCCTTGAGGAGGAACAGGAAACACTCAGACCTCGTCCCCATTTAGCTGGTTGCTGTCCTGTTCCCTGCCCAGCCAAACCAGTGTTCTCCTGTCTTGCAGGCACATCTGCCTGCTCCTGCTACCATCAGGTCAAGTGCACGGCAAGCAGCAGTTGGGAAATTAGGCATATTTCTTGTGAACTTCAGAATATGAAAATGAAAATGGGTTTCTGAGAGAAATTGCTCATGGAAATCTGTTTCTAGTTTTGTTTCAAAAAGAATATGATGAGTGGTAACTTAAAAATGACACAAAAGAAACTGCATTGGAATTCATTTTTAAAAGGCCATTTTTTAGTGAAATTTGAAAGATTTTTGGAAAAAAACACCCCGCTGATCTGGCCATCTTATCTCACTTACTGAATACTACTGGTGGGCCTCCCATTTCTGCTTCAGAGCCTATTTATCTCCACTGTTGCTTTTAAAGGCAAGCACCTCTGATGAGGATTTAGTTCTAGTGTACAGATTGTGGGAGTGGAAAACTCAAGTTTTCTTGTAAATATATAGGTGTTTTAAACATACTCATATAGCTGAGGGCAAGTTTTCTGATATCAAATATTAGCTAATGTTACAGGGTTGAGCATTTACACAGGGAACACCAGAAGAATGAACAAAGTCAGGGAAGAGCAAACTGAAGGGGGCTTTTTGAAAGCCAGAAACAGCTGGAGCCAAGCATGAAAGAGCAGAAAGGTACTAGTGCAGGGAAAATAGAGCACGACGTGAGAAATAGTGATAGGAAATCAAGAAGGGGACCTGGCAGACTAAGGGGAGGGTAAAGACAGAGAGGAAGAGAGTGAGAGCAAATGGATAAAGTAGACAGAAATAAGAAAATAAAGAGTAAATCTGATCTTTGTTATCTTTGGAGAACAACAAAGAATTTGCTTTCTGCAAAGCTATTTTTGAATGTGGGCATGTTGCAGAAGACTGTGAGAGAAGACAGTATGTCTGAGTACTACCAGTAAAGTCATGGAGTGGTAGATGAATGTTATCCACCTAGAGGCTGCTGGAACTTGAGGTCCCAAAGCATGTCGGGACCTCATATCTCCCCTTAGCTGGTGTTACCTGCTGCCATCAACGATTTTGGTGCTGCTGAGCCTCTGAACCAGCTGCTGGCAGCAGGGACTGCTATGCGCGTAGAGCACAATGTCTCACAAACCTTGAAAAATGTGGAGGCCTCCCAGCTGCCCATGTGCATGAAGCATGCTCCTTCTCCAACTCCGATCCCAAGGGAAACAGCCGAGAGGAGCTCCGGAAGGTCAAAATGCAATTAAAACCAATGAGATTTTCTGCTACTTAATGGGTGCAAAGGAAAGAAGGTCTGCCTCCTGGGTCATGCCTCTCCCACCCACGCTGACCACCCCAGACTCTCGCCTCAGTCTCCTCTCCTTCCCTGTTGCACCTCTTGTGGCCCTCCTCATTCATAACATCAGCCCCTCTGATGTCCAGGTCCAGCAATTGGGGGACAATTAGGTAAATGTGTAAGTTTGGAGGGGAGGGGATTTACAGCTCCTGTTGCCCTTGCAATGAATTACCGGGGCTGTTAATGGGCTGGTGCCCCAGTGCCTCGTAAATCGTGCGACTGAGGCCAAGCAGTGACGGGTGGCTTTGATCTGGACACGCTGCCCTGCCATGAACAGGAAAAGGAAGAAGTGATTTTTCATGGGTTACTACTCGCTCCAGACTCCAAGTTTTCCACTCTGCTGAAACTTTGACAGTACCTAATAATCCATCAGTGAGGCTTTCCTTGCTCTACTTCCACTCCATTACTACCTTTGTGTTCCCATTTAGCTTCTTTCACACGGACCCCGGAAAGGTTGACCATCTCCCACCCTCCCAAAGCAGCTTGGAGGATGGGAGCAAGGGCTGGGGTCACTCCACACGTTTCCCCTGAGGAGAGGAGTCAAAAAGTGGATGCTGAGATGAAAGGAAGGAGCTAGCTCATGTTTACAAAGCTGGGTAGAAACTTTCAGATGGTATCTAATGCCCTGTTACCTGCAGGGATAAAGGCAACATCTTTTCAACGTCTTTTCCCCATGTATAGCAACAGATGCAGTGCGGTCTGTCCCCTTTGCTCATGGTATTGGGCTGCCTTTGTGCTGCCAAGAGGAAAGGGCACCATGCCGGTTGGCCCCATGGGCTCCTCTGACAGCTGCATGGACAGACCCAGGGGGCTTCTCATCTCCAGAAGCTCCACCATCTGCAGCTCCTGCTCCTGAGCAGTAGTGCCCTGCAGTCCTTGGTATCCCCCACTCCCTGGAGAAAGCCCTCCTCTCTTCTTGGGTCTTGCCACTTTGGGGACGTCATTAACTTCAATTGAAACAAAAAGCCAGCCTGCCCTCCCAGAAACCCCTTCACAGCAGAAATATTGGCATCCGGGTGGGAAACAACACAGAAAAAAAACCCCCATCGCTGATTCACTGAGTGACCATGGATGTGTCTCTAAATCCACATGCCTAATGGGGATCAGTAAGGCTCACACCTACTGGAGAGGGACCACCTGGGACGTCAAAGTGATTGGTGTTGGTGAAACCTTGAAGTGCCTCAGAGCAAAAGCAAATAAGAGACTATATCTTCACTGCTGAGATGTCACCAGTTGTGAGAGGGTTAGATCTCTTAGAGTCCATATGAGATGCTCTAGAGTATCTGCCATGCTGGAAGAGCATGGGTTTTCTACAGGTCTTTTGTCACATCTTCCAACCATGCCTGGTGTCTTGGATACTTTAGGATGTCTCAAGTAGAGCAATACATTTGGGTATCTGAGCAGAGTCTTTTGTCACTACGTTTTTTCACCAAGGACTGCTGCTTAGATTTATTCTCCAGGGTCATAATTTCTCTCAACAGATCCTTCCTTGTATCTCCTGTATATTAGACCAATACGTTGTATGTGTTCAATTTTGCACCTTCTGCCTTCTGAATGGAACCAAATCCTTGGAACTGCACTGTTTTCTTAGACTAATGAATTCTTTGAGAGGGGTAGAAACCACCTCAGTAATAAATCCAAACTGTGAAGGCTTGATGTATCTGTTTTTCTGTTTGTCTCCACTGCTGCTAGACAGAATTAGCCCTCACCTAATACAGAGCACAGACTTGATACAACCTTGTTTAGCACAATTGATTTGAATCCATTATATTGACAATATCAATTTGTGTAATTCCTGCATTAGGATTTTGTACTAAACTGTATTTGAAAGGAGCTGTTCACCTTGATTAGCTCTTTAATTGTGGTTAAAATCCAAAGTAATTCAGATACCAGCCTTGACTGTGGAAGGAAAGGGCCATGCCATGTGACAGCGCAGTCAATAACTGTCACGTTCCCCACGGACACAGCTCCCGTGTTTTATAGGCTCTGGGTCTCACCACTGCCTTAGTGCATCCATTTGCCTTCACTTTGACCCGACCCTCGAGGCTTCATCTCGTGGGGTGTATTGTAAGAGCGGGCACTTGAGGTACGGTCTCCTGGACACATTCCAGCTGAGTTATCCTTCTGGCTCACACCATCTCTGCTTTTGCATGCAGGTGGGATTTTTTTCTTCACTTTCCATCCTAAGCAGAGCTGTAACAGTGCTGGGTACTACCCAAGGGCTGCTCAGAAAGGGATAGGAAGGAGCCTGTCTACAAAGCTAAATTTCGGTTGCAAATGTTGCCTTACTGACTTTGTGATCTTTTAGCAGCAGAAAGAAAAGAGTGTTATTAGAGCACATTAAGAAGCCCACATCTGCCTGTCAGTGCCCAGATATCTGCAGGAGATGAGTAACAGCATTATGGGCAGCCCGGAGAAGGGATGGACAGGCTTGCTGGCATTTCCGCAGGCGCTAAGCTCTCACCGAAACTCAACAGGAGCTGGGTGCCTAATTCTCCCAGGTCTGCAGGAAAAGATCAGCTGTGTGCCTTGAGTTCTACGCTGGTGCAAGTGTTCTGGGTAAAAAATGGCAGGCAGGAGAAAAGGCCATTTCCAGGGGTCCCATGTGCTGAAGGGAAAAATGGATGGGATGAAGCCTGGAGGGGGGGAAACCCTGTTAAATCAATGAGGAATTCTGCCAAAAAAC
>NW_008824369.1:2463623-2474749 GCF_000699105.1 Pygoscelis adeliae
AAGAAAAAAAAAATCTGGCAAGAGATACAGCTTGAAAGATGGAGCACTTCATTTTGGGCAAACTGAACGTTTCAATTAAAAATGACAGAGCTGCAATCCTTTAAGAGCAGTCAGTTTTTAATAAATTTTTCATGAATGGAAGCAGCCCGTATCCCGAAGACCTGACAAACTCTCTGCTCTTTGGAGATCATGTTTTCTCCTGGATCTGTGTCTTCCTGGCATCAGATGGGATTGCCAGCCACGGATCAAAGAGAGAAAGCACAAAAAGGCCCGCCAGGCATCTTGTGCTACATATGTGTGCAGAATATAATGTGCAGAGAGGAGACGGATGCCTAGTGCTACAGCAGGGAAGGAGAGGGTTCATGGGAAGGAAGAGTAAACCAACAGTGGAGAAGAGGACACAGAGACGAAAGAGCAGGCTGTGAAGAAAACCAATATCAAGGAGAGGAGTTTGTGAAAGACAAGAGTAGAGCAGTGGAAGTGGAGACAGGGAGGGAGGGAGAGGGGGAGGGAGAAACATACCCTCTGCGCCTGGGAAAAAGACAATAAAACCTGCGGACTCCTGTCACGCAGGACAAGCCCAGCATTATTTACTGTTTGCTCATTTAACCTGGTTAATTTTTAATAATGTTGAAATTTTCATTTTAATAATTTAGGTAAATTATTTATTAAACCACAGGATAAAGGGATCATAGCAATTATGAATTGACAGTGTTACCTGAGGCTCATGAAAAGGTAAGGGGTTTTGCAAAGTCCTTGTTATTGGATAAACATTAAATTAGTAACAATTTCACATCCAATTCAAATTACCTTCTTCCAAGTCTAAGATTGCTCTCTCTTGGTCTCTCTTGGGAAAGAGCACCATGGGCGAAGAGGGTTGCGGGGAGCCACAGCTGCCCTGTGCGGGGCTGGGGATGTTTCGCCTAGATGTCCCCGCGGCAGGGACGAGGCAGTCTTTCCATCAGAGGATGGCAACAAGGTGACATTCACTGCTCTGATAATGTAGAAAATGTAATGATTTAAAAACCCCAGTATGTTAACAGGAAAAGATGGCTAGATGGGTCTTGTCTGGCTATGACTATTAGAGTGGTCATGGCTTTCCTGGTACAAAAAAATGTCAACAAAAGCCTGCTGGTCCTTCCTACCTACTGTGGGGCTCCTTACTATATTTCGACGATGCAGCCTTCCAAACCAGCTCATTGACCACAGGAACCGACTGTCTGATGCCAACTGCCTGATGAAAGGTTCCTGAGGAAACGCAGTCCTGGCCCTGGAAGATCCCAAGGATGTTCTGGAGAAGTTTGTGTAGAAATCTACAGGCTTCCCCCTGAGAAAAGCAACCTTTGTTGAGCAGAAATTGGTGCTCTACAGAGACACAGCTCTTCACTTAAAGTAATTGTATCGGGATTGCAAAATAAAGCCTTAAATATTTGAAAGGGTGGAACTGGTGAGCTTTAAAAACACCTAGGGAATGTAGCATCCAGATACTCTCTGAAAGAGCAAGAAGTTTTGCTTTAGAGTAGAAATCTAAATGGAGGATGGCGAGAGATAGAAAGAGGAGGATAAGGACAGGATCCAAAACCTGGTGGCCTCGGTCAGCGAAGTGCTGCAGCGTTTGCCCAACTTTCAGCATCAACATAGACCTGCAGAATTCAAACCAACCATCTACCAACCACCAACAATTTAATAGCAATCCCAGGTTTTAAGTGTTGTAATGAATCAGAGCCAAGTTTGCATTTTCATATTTTGTGATGTTTAATTTTCAAGCATTTTGTTTTAATTACCAGTTTCCCATCATTTTTATGTTAGCTCTGAGTGCCTTTCCTACATTTTCCTCTCAATAATTAAAACTTTTTAATAACATTACTTTCAATCAAAGGATATAAATTTATCTTCTAACTTAGTTCTATCTTAATAAGTTTTTTTTTCCCTGGGAATTTCCTAACTTTCAGTAAAGGAAATAAGCATTTCTGAAGAGTTATTTTTTTTCCTTTTAACATATTGAGAGCTCAGTTGTCTTGAAAAAATTCTTTGGAAAAGCATCAAGACACATTCAGAGTCCTGAATATATGTACATAAGATGGCTTAGATACAACTCTGTCTTTCCTTCTTTCTGGTTTAAATAGCAATAGCCAATGACCAGCGTGTGAAACAAGTTGATAAACAAACATGTCCTGTAGATTTGAGAAAACGCCCTCTTAGTTTTGAAATCTGCTTAATCACATTTTTGTATCATGCCTAACAGGTGAGAAAAATAGAACCTTTTAACTGAGAAAATAATGTTGAACAAAGTATACAACTGTGAACAAATGCTTAATCCAACTGGAAGGCCTGCCTGGTTTATAATAAAATAAACCAGCCTCATTACAACAAACCGAAAACAAGTGAAAACACAATTCTTCAGAGCCTCTAAGCCCCACATGAATCTAAACTTGCCCATCTCCAGGGTTTATAAATTGCCAGAGTTTCTAAACTCTAGAGGGCTTAGCAAAGTCTCTCTGGGGGATGCGTATACTTTACAAATGAAGTCACAGAGAAACCTTAGAAACTCATAGGTAGAGAAGACCTAGGAAATAAATGTGAATCACTGAGATCTCACTAATATGTGAGGGCACTAGTCATCATTGTGGACAGTCCATTATACCTGCATCAGCGTATTCCTGAGAATATCATATTAACTAAAACCAAACAAAATCACCAAAGCACCTCCGTGGGCATCTCAGCTTTCCTTCCTTTGCCCTCGATCTTCCCTCAGATTCTTCTGTCAGGAGATCAACTGATACATTTCAAGTGTAAAAACATTTTGTTACTGTGAGTCAATGATAATGAAAAGATACCAGAGCTGAGCAGCTTTTCACCAGAAAATGCTAACTCCACAAAGACATGGAGTTTGCTAGGAATCCATCAGTGTGCTGAATTTTTAAATGAAAACTGATCAGAACCCTTTATTCTGGTAAGGTCCAAGCATATATTTCAAATTAAGCAATTGTTTTTCATTTTTTTAGTGCATTAGAACACTAATGCACAGGCTATTTTAAACCTCTTCTGAGATCATGATATGACAGGATATATTAAATTTGTTCCTTTCATAGTCAGTTTTTAAATTTTGGCTTTTTGTTCCAATATCAAAACTTCCTACAGAAAGTCTGAGCTTCTCCTACTTCAAAAGCCAAGTTCACAATGGGAACGGCATTACAAGCTGCCATGGAGCTCCAGCCTCTGGAAGCAACTCATGATCCAAGGAGCACCCAACAACCAACCCTCTGAAACCACAACGGATTCGGCATAGGTTATTTATAGCCTCTTTAACTTCCTTTCTACAAAACTTCTCTTCAATCTAAATTAAGACAATTTGGCACCTTCAGGTGTTCCCCAGCATCTGGGCAGCTAATGAGCTGGGTTGGAACGAGGTGCCCTTTGCGTGGAGGCGCCCATCGGTTCCCGGTGCGCCCCAGAGGGTGGAGCAGCTCGTCTCTCCCCAACACACCGCTGTCTCACGTGCTTTTTTTCACAGGGAGTGTTTTCCTTGCAGGGTGGCTGTAGCCAGAGGAAGATTTTGCAGGCTCGCAGCTCTGGCCGAGTACATTATATTATCTGACATCTTTTCTGCTGCCGAACAGAGACTATCAGCTGTTCAGTGGAGCCCACACTAGGATGAACGCGCCAGGGCAGGAAGCAATTAATAACAACATCTGACTACTTAGAGCAGCTCTTCCCAAACTCCTCCTTGGCTAGCAATAACAAAGGCCTCTGCCTGTGCTCTTCCATCTCCCATCACTGCTGCCATCGCTCTCAGATACCTAAGTTAATAGTTATTATTTTTCAGGGACAGAATCTGATCCAAAGTCTAATTGAAGTTGAGAGGAAGCCTTCAAGGGACACCAGTTAGCTTTGGATCAGTCCTGTGGGCAGGAGCAAGGACACACAGAGAAATTCATGGAGCCCACATTCAGGAGCAGCACACACAGGGGCTGCAACGAGCCCATGCCTTTGCTGCAAGGGCAGCTGTGGAGCTGCCGAAAAACCCAGCATGGCCAATGCTGCTGTCCACCAGGCGAGGGGCCCTGTTGTCTCCCACCCTACATGCTCTGTACTGCAGCCTCATCTTCTACCATCTCTCCCATCCCTCGCTCGGGCAGGCCAGCAGAGCCAGGCAGGGACACTGTGCATGTTTGTCTTTATTTTAAGTTACCAGCCGTTTCCCCCACCCTTTTTTTTTTTTTGTTATTAAAATTTTTCAAAAAGGAAAAAAAATCCCTCCCCCTTCCCTGTCCCTCCCTGCCATGTTCCCAAGGTGCCAACTAATCTCCGATGCCCAGCTTGTACACAGCCACCTCTAATTGCTCCTGCATTTTCATCTGGTGTAAGTTCAGCCATCGCTACAGCTGCCCCTCCTCCCCCCGGGAATTCACACCTTCATTATCACTCTTTACTGCAGAGCCGTCCGCAGGCTCCCGGCTCCGAACAGCAGCTCCGATAAAAAATAGAGCAGCTTTTCAGTGGTTTCAATTTTAATTACCAGCATCAAGGCAGCTCGCATTCTCACCAGGCTGTTTCGCACTAATTAAAGTGAGGAGGAGTTTATGGAAGGGACACCAACTCCACTTCACTCCCTCATCTATTATTTACAGACAGTAATACAAATAATTTCCAATTTAAACAGTCTGAGCTGGCCAGCAAAGACGAGGGAGAGGTGGGGAGAACACTAAGCAAGGAGAAACTCAAATAAAGAGCAAAAACTAAGAGGAGGAGATAGAAAATCGACTCCCAGTGCCCTCTAGTGGGATGATTTCCTGAGGGGTCCCAAGGTCGGAGGTGTGAACATGCCCAGGAGGCCCAGTGAGGTGGCAGACATTGGTTTCTCCTTGCCTGGCCTCACCAGTGACCTTCAAGATGTGACCAAGCAGCAGCAAAAGACTGTTTTGGACAAGGGTCCGGTTTGCTCCAGCTCTGCAGCAGTGCGCTGGATTTGGTCCCATGCTGTTCATCACTGGTGGTGCTTTGTCTTTCCCATGGGCGTGGCAAGGTGCTGGTGGAAACAGTCTCCAAAATTCCAGCCTAGGCAGGCTCTGAGCTGGCAGGTGCCCCGGCATTGGGTGCCCAGCCCAAAGGCTGCAGCTGTCTTAGTGGGGTGTGAACCTGGGGAAACGTTGAGCTTCAGTTCAGGCATAGGGTTTTCTAGGTGTTCCGGGAAAATCCCCCCATCTAGAAGACGGGCTGTCCACACGGATGACCAACTCCATCTGTCAGCAGATGCAGTTTCCCAAGGCCAGGATTGTTTTCCTGCCTGGTCTCTCTCCCTGGATGAGAACGTTCTCCATCCCTCAGACCGGCTCCAATCAATCTCTCCCAGTGCAGCACACGCCAAGCCTGGAAGTTTTATGGATTTGGAGGAGAAAACCTGAGGATGGGCCAGCATGGAGGTAGGTGGTTTCCACCCCCATGAAAACAATTCCTGTAAACAGAGAACGTTGAAGACCCCTCTGCACAATAGATTTTACCATGTCAAGGAATTAAAACGCAGTAGTGTCTCAGCCACGTTGCTTTGTTTGTTCTTGTCGGCATAGATGAGGCAATCAATACCACTGAACTTGTGTTATAGCTCCGATCTTTACGGGGCCCTGAAATGATGTCGTCTGTGGGTCACATTCGGATTTCATTTAAACCATTGCTGATCAGGAATAACTCCAATAAGAACAGGGTTACCCTGGATTTACACCAGGCTAAGGCAGATAAGCCTGAAGATCAGTGACTGAAGGAGAAGAAGTTTCAGCATAAATGATATTACTACAGAAAAGTAGCTTGATTGAAGCACAGGTGTTGAATGTTAATCGCTGTAGGCTTGATCCAGCATCTGTGTAAGTCAAAAGCAATATCCCATTTACTGCAGCATCTCAGGATTAGATCAACGGCAGGTAAATACTTGGAGACTAATTCATTTTTCTCTCATACCACCTCTACAGTGTGTGAAGTGCCTGGGACTTCAGTGAAGGCATTCCTAATTTATGCCAGGGTGCAAAGGAGAATCAGGCCCTACCTTCTGCTTTTCGGGTGCTTCCAGGGGATAATAATGGCATTTGGAGCAATTTTACCTTGAGGTCATCGATTCGGACCTGGGGCAGGTTGGCTGCCAGCAAAAGTCATTACCATTACCAAATGAGTCGATGTCTTGGGTACGATAAAAACTTCCACTGGTACAAGAACAGCAGATATTTCACAGATCCTCTTAACAAAAACAAGTGACAGGTTCCAGCTCAGGGTACACTTGTTGCCTCCCCTTTAGTAAAGATGAGATTTGGGGCTGATGCTTTCCTTTTGGTAGAAATGCGTGTGCTCGGCTCTGGTGAAGTCTCCCTCGCTTTCCAGGGTTGGGACTGAGGAGACCGTAGCTGCAGTCACAGACAGGGGCTTTGGCCAGGATGAGCACTGAAGGAATTTTTTCCAAACTTCACAATTCCTTTGTGGCAATGACTTACAGTTTCATTGCCATTGGCCTTGACTGACAGTCTCACTTGATCCATGAGGGAGAAGGTGGGGTGTGTACCAATGCAGAGGCAAAACCTCCTCCACCCTGAGGGGTGGTTTCCAGGGCCTGGGCTGTGCCGTACCGATGGAGAGGAGCCAGAGCCTGTGCTGAACCCAAGAGGACTTCACCTTCCAGACCCGTCACCCTCCTCAGGTCTAGTATCCATTAAAGATTTGGGATAATCTCATGACTTTTCACCATGAGCATAGTGCGAGCACACTGATAGGTTTGTGTTGGACACTGACTCCAGCCATCATCACTTCTTTACTATTACTGCCCCATCCACACTCCTGCACTGACACAAAAGCCCCCAGTATTGACCAGAACTGGACCTTACCACCTGCCCCCATGATATACAGGTGTGCTGGATCCCAGTCCCTTGAGCACCTCAGAGCATCTTAGACCAGGTAACACCTATGGCAAAAAGAAACAGCCAAGAAGCTCAGTCCTTGTTCACGTGGGTGGGTCGTTAATGTAACAGCCACAGGATTGAGACCCCATTGCAGTCTCCCTGCAAGGCTGAGAGGCTTTCGTGCTAGCAGGGGCTCTTGCGGTGGGGTCAGCGTGTGTCCCTGGGGCCTCAGGGTCAGTCTCCACCTACCTTTTGCTCCACGTCTGACTGTGCCTGTCTAAAGAGAGGGGAACGGGCTTGCTCACGTGCCATAAATGGGTCAGACCCTATGCGATGCTCACTCCACGCATGCTGGCAGAGCCCAGCTCAGCTCCGGCACCTGCCAAATGCAGCTGGAAGCACAAATCATTTCATAACTGCTGGTGTTTGTATGGCTGCGCCTGGGTACTCCTGTGGCCAGGCCTGTACATCTTTGTTACGGGTAACTATTTACACTTAAAAAAAAATATACAATGTCATATTTGCTCTCATCTGGATTCATGAGATGGATTTTGTTACGTTCCCTGTGGTGAAAACCGGTCATTCGCGTCTGCAAATAAACACTGCCATTTTGGCCTCAACCAGCTCATCTCCAACAGCATTAGTTAATTGTACTTTAAAATCTCTTTTTCTGTCCTAAAATGTGCTTTCTGATCATCCTCTCAGTGCAAATATGGTAAATAACTAACCAATACGAACAGCCACAAAGCCATAAACGTTTTACAGCTGTTAAGCCAACATCCGTGAATGCAGACAAAAATTCCTCCTCCGTTCCCAAACTCCAGCCCCATGCAATGAGCCTGGCCCGGCTCGGAGGGGAGCGTGCAGTCTAGTAGGTGGGTGCACCATAAATGTGCCTGGTTAGTAAGAAAGGGCTTTTCACTGCAGATCACAGGGAGCCCCTTCGTGGAGCTGAAATGCCTTTGCACCAGGTCTCTCGCTCCCAGCCAGAAAGTATCTCTCTCTCTGATGAGAAAAGGGGTTTTTCTAATTTATTGCTTTTATGGGATTGTTCCTCCACAGAGGCACAAATAGCAGCATATCAATAAAGCCAGTCGTTTGAAGTTGGATATTTCCACCTCTGTCACAGCAAAATAATTAAAAAAGGATTCACAAGATCATAAATTGCATGTCACCAAGGACACAGCCTCCTTAACCCTTTAAAAGCCAGGCTGTGCCCACCCATGGCCCATGTTGTTCAAGGCATGAAGATACATTTGTTATTTTTAGCATCTCAACCACAAGGGCTTTCTTGTCTGGGAAGAGATACACTAAGGACCCGTCTACACAGGGAATGAACTAGCTGGCTGGCAGGATCGTAGCCCAGCTCTGGTATGCAAATGCACATATAGATTTGATTTTTAGCCAGGCAAAAGAGAAGCTGTGCTGCAGACCTGCAAGAGCTGAGCATTTAGTCACATTGAAGTGAAAACATATTACAAACACATCAGGCATTGGGGAAAACACTTTCAAACATATTTGAAGAGTGGCAGCACGGAGAGGGCCTAAAAACATTTGTTCTCAGTTAAAAGCTCCTCTGGCTCCAGCTAGATAATAGAAAAGGGTGGAGCCCATCTGGGTCAGAAACTCCTGTTATCCTGCTGATCCCTCCCCAGCACAGACACAGCCAGAACATATCCCGACTCACTGAAAAAAAATACATTAATGCAAGAGAAGAGAATGCATGTTATTTTCTAGGCAGGTTGCAACTTAGCTCCCGATACAATAACCAGCTTGTGCTCCAGCCTAATTTGATCACAGTCAAGGTTAACAACCATTGTTAAACTCTGCAGGTCAAATCCAGGAGAACTCCGTGGAAAGGGCTGGAGGTGTAAATCTCCAGGTCCAAGTCCTGACGGCACGTGGGATGTGGACTCGCCAGTGCGGCAGGGCCGGGTAGAGAGGCATGAGACTGAATAGTGTGTGCTGGGCTGTGGGCAGAGGAACAAACCGGGACAGCAAGTGCCTGTTTCTGGGGGGGAACACAACCCCCAGACAGGTGGCAGGTTGTTGGTTTGGTTTTGCTTTCAAAAAGACCACTCTCCGAAGCACACGGGGGTCTGCGGCGTTAGGAGAAGTCCCACTGGACGTGGATTAGTGAGAAGAACGGAGCTGAGATAAGTGTGGCTTATCACAGGGCAGTGTATTATATTACACATATCCCATGGCTACATCCACTATAACCAGCACGTGAGGCAGGGGTGTGCGTTTGTCTCCTTATGCCCTCCTGACCCAAGACAAAACCCCTGGAAAACAGTGCTTTTTCCTTTTTGTTACCCCAGCAAGAGTATGGTGGATAGGGTAAAGGGTGGATGTATTTTGCCCAGCCTGAGGTTTCTTGTGTAATCTCCTGTCCTGGTTTCGGCTGGGACTCCTTAGAGAAAGAACTAAAGAAAATAGCCTTTCTGGTATCCCCTTTTGGTAACACAACCTAAGAGTTTACTTGGAAATGACACTTCTGGAAGAGCAAGATTTGGGGCATGTTACTCCATTATCAGAAGCTCGGGCAGAAGTGACACCCAGCACCCGAGTGGCACCAACAGCACTCCTCACCACAGAGCCCGTGTGCAGCTCTGCAGTGAGCTGTGCAGCCTCCAAATCTCCCAGTCCTGGGGCAGTGATAACTGATGCCATAAACAGACATAAAACCGGAGGGAGAGGCGTGATTCCCCTTTGCCCGTGCTCTGCACCAGCACAAGCAATAGCAAAGCTGGGTGCAGTGGGCAGGAAAAGAAATAAGCATTGTGTTGAAGAACCAAACACACTCAAATGTTCTCCTTAGGCACAACAAGGCTTTACCAGCCACAGGAGATAAAAAATACATAGTACGTAGGATAATACATGGTGCAAAGGATCTAAAGCTAATTTTTTCCAAGTACAGGGTTGCTTGCCCTATTACAGATCCAGAAAGACAAAGTCTTTATGCCAAAACAGCATCAGTTTAATAATGACCAGCAACAAACACAATAAAATTAAAACCTTAAGCCTGGATGTCAGGAGGAGGAAAGCAGATGTAGAGTAACAGCACGGCTGGTGGGTGCTCAGTTTTAACTAATACCCTTTCCCAGCCTTTTTTCACCTCTGCAGTGAGGACTGGAGGGGAAGGGTCTCACCAAGCTCACTCTTTGCATGGGTGTAAAATCAGGAGCAGACCCCAACCCTCAGAAGCCCTGCCCTGCCTCCCGGTCCTCTCGACATGACATCAAATTAGGACCCTTCAGTGGCAGAGCTGCAAACCAGGCAGACAGGGCTAAATGGCCCCTGGGTGCAGGATTACCAGGGCTTTGCTGGAGGACGGGGCGGTGCAGGGAATTGCAGCTCCCTTCCCATCAAGGCCAGGCAGAAAGGGCCCGAGGAAGAGGGAGTGCACATGGAGAAGGGCAGCAGCTGAGCCCTGGCTGGAGATCCCTGGGGACGTGCCAGAGAGGGGTGGGAAAAACGGAGGCTGAACAGCAGCGCCCGAAGCAGGACCGATAAATGGATGCACGTCAGGGAGGGAGAAGGTGCCTGACATATGGCTCTGGTTAAACAGGAGGAATAAAGGAGACAGAAAAGAGGACTTCTCTTAGGACTGACACCAAACGTCTGTAGGAACAGCTATTTTTGCTGACCCTGTCCGATGCCACCGTGGGAGAGTGGTAAGTGAAACCCTGTGGGTTTATTAAGGCATTAGGAGTCCTACAGAGACACCAAACCCATTTCCCTCTCCTGTCCTTGTGGCCTCCGGACTCCCGTGGGTTATGAACAGAGGTCTGTCGCAGGCCATCAAATAAAGCAAGGTCTTTTATGCTTCAGAGCAACACACAAAGAGATTTGTGCCTCCACTGGAAAACTTCATTCAGGGGTCCATAAACTGGAATAAGTTAAAATCACAGTTTTATTCCTAAATGGTAGGAATAAATTGCTGCCCTTCTAGATAATTTTTCTATTATCTATCCAAAATAAAGCATATAGATAAATAATGAGATCTTACAGTACCTATCAGACTAGCTATAATAAGCAGTTTGAGCAGGATGAAATACTGTCTTATTAGGAGAGCTGAAGGTGTGAAGTTTGCCACCAGCTCCAAAGTGTAGAGATGCTCATATGACATCTGTCTCTTAATATTCATTAGCAAACTGACAGCTAATGTAACAGGGACCTTCACATTATCACTAATCCATCAATGGTACTCGTGTGGCTCCCATCACCATAACACCTGAGTGCCTC
>NW_008824369.1:2474845-2485747 GCF_000699105.1 Pygoscelis adeliae
CCTGTGAGGAGCAGCAAGATGATTATCCACAGAGAACCCGCGTAATCCATACCTGAGCCTCTGAGAAAGTGGTGAGGAAGTCTGAGGGAGGGGAAAATCCTTCTTTTCCATGCTAGGGAAGAGCTTGATGGGACCAGTTGGTCTGACTGCTTGGTGACCTTCAAGCTGGATCTCAATACCACCTAAAGTAGTTGTCCCAGGGGTGGGTTATCTGTGCTTGTGCTGCAACACCAACAGCCAGACCGTGTTGAAACAGAGGGGTCTGAGAAAACCTGTGAGGAGATAAATGAAAAGAAAATGGAGGGAAGGTGTCTCTCCACCAGCTTTGTCCCAGAGTGGTCCTATTTGACCTTGGGATGAGCCAGGGGTGAGGGTGTTTTGCTTTGGCCTTCCCATTACCAGCCTTGAGATGGTCACTGTCTCGTGGCACATGGAAACCCCAAAGAGATCAGAGCAGAAGTGGAGGAGCCGTAGCACCAGCAATGGGACCAGAGGGCTGAAACCTAACCTGTGATTTGGAGAGCCGTGGACTCCCCAGCTGGGATTTCTCCAGGCTGGCAGGGACTCTGCTAGCTGGCACGGTGGCATCTGCAGCAAACCAGAAAGGTCAGGAGATGGGAAGTGGGATTCAGACAGGGCCAGGAGCATTGTCCCTGCCATCTTTGCCTGGCCACCAGAGGTGACAGCCCCTTCCTTCCCTCCAAGCACACCACAAGCACACGTTACAGTCTCCCTTTTAATTTAAGAACTAGCAAATCCTGTTGTACTGCAGCAAATATCAGCCAGCCTCTTCCAGCAATCTGCCCTCCAGGAGCAAGGAGGGGGTGATGCAGAAAAGCTTTAGAAAATAACTCCGATCCCTGCTTAGCCCACAGAGCACACCCTTTCCCTAACTTCATCCCTGGCACCCAAGGGCGGCAGTGCCAGGTCCCTGAAGAAACCCACAGCAGAGCTCCCCTTGCCGAGCCGAGCCCCAGGAGGAGACAGTGAAACATCATTTTCTCTCTCCAACCCTTTGAACTGTGCTCCTGAGTAGAAAGGAGACAAAGGAAAAGAAAAGGGGGGGAATTAATTCCAGGCAGTTGAGTGTGTTCCCTGCTTTAGCTCAGTTTGGAGTAGGTACACATAATAATAACTTTTTAATAATAATTTAATTTATAATGGGCCCCCCTACCAAGGCACTCAAGGCACTACACAAACAATTAAAATATGATTATAATAAATAAACAACAATAATTAAAACATCATAAACCAGACAATATTAGAGCCAAACCAAATGCTAAAAAGCAAAACAAAGCAACATCTTTGGAGGAAGGAGATCTTTGCACAATTCATCTTCCAAATCTCCTGTTGATGTTAGATCGAAATTCTCCTGCGAAGCTGTTTCTGCATCTGCAAAGATTTTGGCAGTGTCACAGTCATTAAAAAAATTGATTTTACACCACCATAAATTAACTGGAGTTTTGCAAAGCTGTGATAATGCAACATTCACTTTCATTTGAATAAATTCAAAACTCGGTTTACTCAGGAAACTCGGTTTATGGCGCTTAGTTTTTGTTGACTGCCCTGAGTTTGGGAAAAACACACATTCATTTTGTTCTCAGTTCATAAAACGTGCCTCATTATAGACACCAGAATGTTTCTATAGACACAAGGATGGCGTTTTAAAGATTTAAAACCAAACCCCAAAACTGAAGAGCGGATCAGCCTCCTCCTGCCATCAGCTCCTTGGAGCCAATGGGATCGGCTTGTCCCAGTTTACACAACTGGAACCACAAGACCTAAACTAACAAAAGAAACAATCTTCCTCCAAAATAAATGAAATTCCAACTTGTGCCAGGCAAAAGCCGTGCACTGAACTCTAATGATTAAAGGAGACAGGCTCTGTCAAGGCAGAGGTGGAACTGAAACGCAGCCAGTCGGACCCTCTTCTGAAAAAACCTGGCCACCAGCCCTCAGACAATTACATCTAGGATCCGTTCACTTGAGTGCCTCAGCTGATCTCAGTTGTTGTGGCAGCGCATGAAGGGAAAATCCTTCTTGCAAACCCAAACCACACAGGGATTTCTCCATACTAGGAAAAAAACCAAACCAAAACAGACTGCGTTAGGAAGATGAAGCTGGTGGTTTTCTTCCAGCACAGGGAACCAGGAGGATGTTTTCCCCATTCTGATCCCTCTGATGCTTTTTTCTCATGGGCTTTACTTTGAGCTTCAAATCCAAGCGAATCTTAAAAATTGAGGGAATGGCAAATGAGACCATGTGGTTCTCAAACACAAAGCCATCTTTTGGCTCGGGTTCATTCAAAAAGAGCCTTCAAAAGGGTTCATGAACCTTAGCATATTGTGTTATAACTTCAAACTTTTCAAAGAAGGTAAGATGTCTGCAACTGGAGAAACCAATACAGATTTTGGGCACAGGGAGGATGCTTTCATTTGTTTCTATATTCTCCTATCAGGAGACTCACTTAAAAACAAAATGAACCACAGGCTCCTGCTTCCCTGCATAACCACCTCCAGAAATGGCCCCAAACTTTGCTCCAAGTGTGTGCTGGAATGGGACCTCTTCATGTCTGCAGGGGAAAAGGTGCTTTCAAGGAGGGGGCCACATTACCAGGGTTGTTTTTTACCTCCATTGAATGTAACTTCCTCCCTTTCCAGGTCTCATTTCTGCATTAAGGCTCTACTGCCTTTTGTAGAGCTGGTTCTTCCTGGATGCTCTCCTCTTGCAAAGGACTTTCCAAGGGTAAGGGAGCCTCGTCACGAGCTCATGTTCTGGCAGCTCCCTGTGTCTGGGCAGCAAGGACCATTCGTGAATCAGGATTCCTATAGTTTTCCCAAATCCTCCACCCTGCATAAAAGCTGTCGAGCAAATTTCAAATTTCCACTCCATGAAGGTAACTGGAAATTCATGCTTCTGGGGCTGCTCAGTGGATGTGGTAAGTCCACCTTCTCCTCCAGGAGATGTACCAGCAGACAACAGTGTTTGGACTCCAACTCCCCATAAATAGTTTCTATTTTCCTTGGAGATGGAGTGTACTGAAACATAGAGCAGCTCATCCAAGTCTTCTGCTCTACCTTATGCTGGGCCACCTTTCAGCTAAAAGATTCAGGTTCTGGGATGAATCACAGAAAATTTGCATTCAGTTTTCTGTATCACCTTTCTACAAGTGTCCTTTGTGACCTTGAACAAGTGAATCAGACACAAACTGTCAGAAATGGCAGATGCCTCTTTCTCACTGGTTTCAAAGAGAGCCAAGCATCTAAACACCTTGGAGGATCTGGATTAGAGCTCCGTGCCTCAGTTTCCCCATGTGTTTTCCTACCTTCCAGGACAGATTGGACATCAGTACGTCAGCAGTTTTTCTCCTCAGCTTCCTCATTCACTTAGTCATCAGCATTTTTAATTCAGATTTGGGCAATCATATGATGTTGATTCTGCACATGCCAGCATTTCATCATCGCAAAAAAACTGGCTGGGGGTTCACCCTGGATTTACACTCAGGGTCTTCTTTCCAGATGTCACTTAGGGTGCTGATTCATTTGGAAAGGCCCTTCTGAAACTGAGGTCACTTCCAATGGCTCCCCAGAACCTCCAAGGTTGGGGTAGCTCCAGCACAGGGGCTTGGAAGGCATCGGGAACTGCTGCAGGAGAGTGCACACTGACACTTGAGAGCAGAAATGAGAAGACAGAGGTGGTAGAATTTATTTTATGACAAATCCTAAAAGGAAATTATGCAAAGTAATAAAATAAAGAAGAATTATAAATGAGGACAAGAAATGGGTGAAATATAGAATAAATTATAGGAAGACAGGAAGGTACGGGAGGAGAATTGAAGGCAGAAGTGCTGAGTTAAAGGATAATTATTAGAAACTGGCTGGTGGACTGAGGGGAAGAGGGCATTTGGGTAGGGGGATTGGTACCAAAGGAAGCTGCATGATTTTGTGCACAGTGGCAATAGCAAAGTATCTCCCTGTTAGATGCGCCTTGGGGATGGTGTGGGGCGACAGCCACCATTCGTTATTCGGGTGCAAGCTCATAAGTCTGGGTACAACGTTGCTCCTGCTTTGACCTACAGTCAAAATAAGCTAAAACCCAGGAATAAAAGGACTGGGTGGTCACAGCCCAGACGGCACCGTGTCCTGCGGGCACTGCCGGCACGGCCTCGACCATCCTCCCCTCCTCACAGCCCTGCCTCATACCCTTCTCATTAGCCTTCTCCCAGCCCCGCAGCACCCGCTGGGGAGGGGGTCTGGAAGGGAGGTGCAGCCCTGCAAAGTCCCCACCAGAGGTTACCCATCGAGAGCAGGAGGGGAACAGGGCGAGCCAGGCTGCTCGGGGTTTTGTCTGGGGAAGCCTTTGGAGAGTTGGTGAGCCTCAGGTGCAGGGAGGGGGTGAGGGAAGCCCTTGCTCTGGCCAGGGACCCTCTCTGGGTGCAGCCGATGGCAGGAGGAGCTGGTCCCAGGCCCACAGCCCCAGCTGTCAGTCTGAGCGATGAATTACATGCTATAAGAAGGTGTTGACAGGAGCAGCTGGACATCAGAGAGTGATGAAAAGGGAACAAAATTCATTCCGAGTTCAGACAGACTGGCTCGTTAGGGGCACTGTCGGCAGAGGCCACAGAAACACTGCTCCATCTCCTGGACATCCACTGAACCAGCTCCCGAAAAAGCCGAGAGCCCCCAAAGTCCCTTCCCCGTGTGGGTGCAGCCTCCCCAGCCCCATCCTGGGGTGCTCCAGGGGAGGCACCGCAGGTCCCCCCTGATCCCTGCACGGCCCGGGGCAAAACCCGCTTCGCCCAGCCTGGGCTGAGTGTCCCCAGCCACAGCAAGGGATTCAATTTGGGTATCTTCAAAAGAAACCAAATCAAAGGACTTTTTGTGCCTCTTGTTTAAGGATGTAATTTGTATAAATTGTATGAAGAGGAATGGAGGGGGAGGACGGATGGGACCATTTGGCATCAAAACAATTATCTCCATTTTAATGCAAACTAAATGACATGCTAAAGGGGAATTGTTTCGTACATATGTACAGTAAGTGAACATTAAACCATACGGCTAATAATTAACTGGCTCGACATTACCCTTGCTGTGTTAAATACAAGGGTGTCCCTTTACATTTAATGTATGGAGAAGTTTGAGGACACGGAGGTCCCGTATGAGATTATTCCTAAAGCTGTGAAAATAACAAAGAGATTTTTTTCTAAGCCAAGCTACTTCTTGGCATTCAGAGAAGTTGGCAGAGAGAAAAAAGTGTCGGTCCTTCTCCCACCCCTTTCCTCCCTCCCTCCCTCCCTCCCTTCCTCCAACTCTCCTCCCTTTCCTGACTTCCATTTCTTTCTGCTGTTGGAGAAAAAGAATAGCAAATTCAGAGAAAATTTCATTGAGATTATTCAAAGAGTTTTTCATGGATTATTTACACAAGTGCTGTTCAAACAGCCTTTGTCTGAACATCCCTTGAAATCTGCACCCAATCCTTTCAGATTCAAAGCAATAGCTCAGGGGAGACAAAGAGGAGCGGCTGACATGGGTTTCCTCTGCAAGTGAATAAGAGGTCTGGCTAAACACAGAAGGGCTTTGGGATCACAAGCTTCCTTTCAGCCTGGAAAATAAACACTAATCTGAAGCCGGGCAGCTGTACCTCTGACCAGCCTGCCCCATCCGCCGCTGTGCAAGGAGCAGGGCCACGCACCTCGTTGCTCACTGGAGGGTGGCATGGCACCCCTGTCCTGCACCCCGACCTGCAGCACCCTGCCCCATGCCCCACTGCGGTGCTGCTGCCCGAACTGAGTGCGCCAGCCCCAGGGACCCTGCCTCCACAATGGAGACCGGGAGACCCAGTGTCCTGAGCCACCCCATGCCCAGACCTCCAGCCAAGGGACACGTCGAAGCCCCCGTTAGCCTCCTGGCTGTGATGGTGGCAGAGCTAACCCCGAATGAGAGCGGGGTGGCCTCCCACAAAGGCCATGAATATAAAGAAACAGATTCTCTAATCAGAGAAAAGAAAGAGGGATGGTGGAGGGGAAGGGAGGGTGAACCGAGGCAGGCAAAGCAGCTGTAGAAATATTACAAGGTGTACCCACGTTCAACACCAATTCACGGCCCTCTCTGCATCCCAAAGCTTATGCACAGACAACACTACCTTCCCCTCCACCCTCCAGCAGAGGAACGGTGCTCACCTCCCTCTGACCTGGGAAACCAGGCACCACAGGCGGATGAAGTGGTTGAAATGCGCACAATGGGATCAATTAAAATCAAGGAAGTGAAATATGTAAGAAAAGCCAAATTCTGCTTTAAATTATACCCCGGCAATGACTAGCCGTGAGGTGGGGAAGGCAGCGTGCTGCCTGCTGTTGAGCAGGGAAGCCCCTGCTCTGCCACGCCTGCCTGGCCTCTCTGCACTCGAAGGAAATGCACCGGTAGGTACAGCCTCTTCAAGTTTTCACAACTTTTGGTTGTCACTTCTTTTAGACTAAGATGTGCAAAACATCCTATACACATAGTTTGATCAGTCCCTCTAAGTGCTCTGTACACCTCTCCTCTGCTTACATAAATTTTTTCTTCAACTTATTTCCTGCACCTCTTCTTCACAGCTCATATTTGCCTGTTTCGGGTTTTCCATCCCAGTATCAAGCACCAATTTACTCCAATCAAAAGAATCCATTTTTCTGCTTTGTTTGATGTATTGCAAAAGACTTGCCCCAAGTAACTGCCATTGGATCTCAGTGAGAGGTTCTCATCTACTAGCACTGGCCTCCAAAAACCTCCCACTACCTGGAGAAATAAATCCTTCTTCCTTCTCCACCTGTTTCTTCTTTCTTTCAGATCTTCCCCTTCCTCCCCTCTGGCTTTCCCACTGCCACTGTAAAACCAATCTTTTCCTTCCCTGACTTATTTCCTTTCCCACCTCCATTTCTTTCACTCTATTCTGGATGTCTCCACAGAAGTATGCGAACAGAAACACACCACTCAAGCGCAAACTCTACACAACAGCCCCGCTTTCCAGGTGCCCCAGAGGTCTCAGGCTCTATCTCTGCTCCACCACTGGAGGCAGCAGAAACTGGTGCAAGAAACCCTGTTTTGGGGGGTAACTTACCGCCGCAGAAAGTTTCTTCCTAACTTCGATAGTTGAGGGTTAGCAGAGTCCTGGTGCAGGCACCCAGAGATGCTCTCCAGACTCCTTCACAGGGTGTTGTTATTTTGTTTGATTTTTATTATTTTTTTTTAATAATTCCTACAACTCTGAATATAGTTATGCATAAAAATCTTGAACCTCCTTTTGAACTCTGTTCAGCTTTCAACCTTCACAGCATCGTGGGGCAGTGATTTCCAGCCTACCTGGGTGTTCATGAAGACGTGATCATGTTTTATTTTTCAGCAGCTCTGAACTGATCAGGTTTTCCAGTTTCATTCATCACTAAGAGAGAGAGGATGGAGAGCCCCCTACAAGGCTGTTTTATCCTTCTTTGAGTCCCACACAATCCTCCAGTCTTATCAAATTATCACTTTTAACTTTCCTGGAGTGATGCTGCTTGTGAGTCACCTTTAGTGCTGAAGAAGTAGCCTCTCCTAGCAAGAAGATTAAAATCCCATTACTTGTTATTCATGTGTTATTTAATGATATTTTTTCCATTATGTATTTATTTATTTTTAAGTTGCTTGCTTTGAATCTCAAGTTGGTGTTTTTAATATTAAGTGTAGTTTCTAGTTTGTTTTTCTAATTGGAATGAAATAAAAATAGAATGGAATTTTTTAGTGGGTATTTTTCTATTTATTAAAGGAATGACAAAAAGCAAACCCTCCAAAACCAATGACCAAACCCCAATGCCAGTAGTGCAGCTGCACAGGATAAGGGCAAAAAGGCAGTTCCTTTACTGCCAGGAGCAGAACAAATGACATTAAAGACAGCCCTGCAGCTCAACAAAAAAAACCTCAAACTCCAAAGTGTCCCTTGCAGAAGCCCATTACCTCTTTTGCAATGATTTGGCATCCAAGTGGTGACTGCATAAACTCTGTCTTGAGGACAAGGTCCTCTTCTTACACAGGTATCTCTCCATCCACAGGAAAGGAGACTTGCATGTTCCGCAAGATTTTTGGGGATGGCAATCTCCACTTTGGGGGAGGACATGACAGCTCTGAAGATGCAGTGCCGTGACCTCATCCAACAGAGATCTCACACCAGTGAGGAGATTCCTCTAAGACAACCATTTCAGGGCCTGAAAGGAAACCTGAGAAAATTGGCTGTTATTGGTGAGATGAAAAGCCAAATGCAAGATGGAAGAAAGGGAAAGAAAGATTGAAGGGGAAGAAAGAAAAGAAGGAGAAGGCTCCAGAAGGAAAAGAAATAATCGAGATATAGATAGCCATAAAGGTAGATCCAGGCAAAGAAGTGGGAGGGAGTCAAATAGGAGGTCAGAAGCGAAACTGCTGCAGAAAAGAGAAGACATGGTCAGGAGGAGAAAGAAAAGAGTGACGAGGAGGGAGCAGCAGGGGAGACGGATCGGGTAGGAAGAGGCTTGGGGAGACGAAGGAAGCAGGGAGGGGAGAGAGGAGAAGAGCAAAACTTTCCCCAGGCTGTGGTGCTGCACTCCTTCTGCATCTCTTGGATGCATCTAACGGGCCTGGAAGAATCTTAATTTATCAGGAATTCAATTAAGTGGAATAGTCGTTATTAATTTTATAGGAATTATTTGTACAGGAGAGTCTGGAGCGAGGAAAGGCCTCCTGGAGCCATTTCTCCTGTCAACGCACCGGGTCAGGTAGGCACTGGCAGTGCAGTCTCACCAGTTGAGATATTAATGAGATGCCTCTAGGTGCAAATGATAGTTTAATAGGTGTTACTTAACGGGAGCGCCCCTCGCCTGCGCACGCCAGCGCACGGCTCCTGACGAGGCTGCCTCCTTGTTAGAATAAGTAATTAGAATGTAGGAACACTCACTTTGACACTTTAATAAAGTGTCAGCCATCATCAATTTAGTATTTAATAAAAATAAAATTAAATATTTACTACATTTTTATAACATCATATTTAAATTACAAATTCCTCAAATTTGGGGGATTTAAAATAAGGTCCCACTAGGACTCTGGTCCCAAAAAATAAGACCACAATTTCTTCTTGGTTTGGTTTTCCACGGGAGGGACTTTCTTATGGACACCAAAACCCAGCAGCACATGGAGGGAAGTGTTCTTGTAAGGGGTGGAGAAGAGGTTTTCTCCTCCATCTTCTGAGCCTCCCTGTGCTGTCTGGAGACTAAGGATGAATTGAACAAGTCTACCCCCGAGTGCCACTGCCACTGCCGACGGCAGACAGCCACTGCCAAGGAGTAGGGAAAAGCACAACTGTATTCCTATTTCATTGGTAGAAGAGCCTTCCAAACCATATGTTGGAAAGAATACAGAAGAAAATGCTGAAAATTAAAGCATGCTTTAAGCCTGGAGGGAATCTGAAAGCTAAAATAGCTTGAGTAAGTTTATTGCCCTCCTGTCTCACTGTCGTAGTTTAACCTCAGCCAGCAACTGAGCGCCACACAGCCATTCACTCACTCTCCCCGGCCCCGGTGGGATGGGGGAGAGAATTGGAAGTTCGGAATTCCACATTCGCCCTTCCTCCAGGTGCCCACCTGGCCGAGGGAAGTCCAACACTGATCTGCCGTGCTGGGACCTCAGGATGCCGATGACATCTCGGTGACAAAGTGAGACGGACTGACCCACAAGATGCTCGGTGGTCCAGCAGAACGGCCTCTCCCCCCATCTCTGTTAAAACAAAGAGCAAGACGGCCCGGCTGCCATGGCAGAGCACAGCCCTTTTGGGGTGCACACAGCAGACCCCTGTGCATGTGCACCCTGTCTGCGCCCGCAGAGCCGAGGTGCACAGAGGAGCTCTGCCAACCCGGGGCGAGTGTTTTGGAAAACAAAAGGTGAGAGGAATGAGCAGAAGGAGGTACAGAAAGTCCCTCTGGTCGAGGTGTCTTGGCAACACGGCGGGGTGTTCCCCAGATAGCCCCCTGCTAACAAGGGATCCTGTCTTGGAGACTAATGAGTCACCGCCAAAACCTTGGCAACAATTATTTAAATCGAAGCTGCAACCCTCTTGCTCCAGGAGTAGGGAGAGTGGCACTGACGTCTGCCTTTTGTGGGGGTCCGGGCAAGGGTCCCTGCAGGCTGTTTGCACCCAGGGCATTGCTCTTAGGGGGCTGTGAGTGTTGTTGAACCTACCTTAAAGTACCAGGAGACTTGTCCAACATCACCAGCCACCTCAGGCCAAGGCCAAGCTCAGCTCCTTGGGTTTTTCTAGGCTAGGAAAGCTCTTCCCCTGGGCACAATGCATATTTTACCCCGGGCACCAGGCAGGGCTTTCCTGGGGGAGGTGGCTGGGTGGTTCTTGCCCCTGGGGTGGTTTGGTTGCATTCCCATCTCCTGGACCCTCAGCTGTCACATCTCGGTCCTCATCCAGATTAGGGCCACATCTGCCCGGAAAGAGCAGATTATATCCCCCAAAAACAAGGCAACCCAACAATACCTCCAAGTCACATCCAAATAATTCTCCCAGGATTAAAAATGAAGCTTTTACCCCTCTGGAAACTATTTTCTGGCTGGTCTATCCACGAAACATGCGTGGTGTATAGGTGCACACATCCTGACATACACGCTGAGCAGCTGTAAAGCATCCTCTGAACACTTTCCTGAGGTTGAGCCCTGGGATGGTTCAGGTGGCTGCAGGTCTCTGCGCTGTGATCCTCAGCAAAGCACCAACTTTGGGTCGGAGGTTTGTCGGCCAGGGCGGCCGGAGCAGGGTGTGCGGGGGGGCGAGTGGGGCTGGGAGAGCACCTGGGCGCCCGCAGCTGCCAGCGAGGCCAGGGACAGGGTTGGGCGTGGGGACGGGCTCCCACGGGCGCCAGGCACC
>NW_008824369.1:2485853-2514790 GCF_000699105.1 Pygoscelis adeliae
GCCCGTCCTCCGTGTCTGCGGCTTCCCCGGCACCCTTGTGTTTCCTGCACTATCAGTAGCCATTGCCAGGAACGCCATGAGCAGTGTCCCACTGAGAAAACAACCCGGGCTGTAATCAAAGCAAGAGGAAATCTTCCCGTGCTGCCGGCGAGAGCAAGGCAGCCGGCAGTGATCCCTGCAGCTGTAGCAAAATTCCTGCGCTGCTGCCCAAGGAAAGAGAGCAGGCAGCGAGCATTTGCCCAGGCAGCACCATGGGAAAGCCCTGCGAGTGGCAGCTGCGAGCGGCAATGGGGCAGCAGAGAGACCTTCACTTGCATCAAGTGCTCTGCCACGAACTGGGGATATGGCCCAATTGCTCATGCCCTTACCAAGGTCTGGATGGGGGTAACACACCTGGGCAGCGATCCACTTGCTTCCTCCTCCTCTGAAAGCTGAAGCCAAGAATGGCACGAAGTCTAGCAGAAATGATGATTAAGGCTCTGGAAAGAAAACTTTAAATCAGTGTTCAGTGAATTGGGCACGACACAAAACCGGAATGGAAACAAGTGCAGTTGGGATCTCTTGGCTGCTTGGATGCGTCCCAGCAAAAGACATTAGTATGGCCAAGGGTAGGTCATGCACGTCAGGAGGAAGAGCACAGTGATCTTCTAAAGCACAGAGGGATGCCCCTGGAAAAGGGACAGCTCTGGAGGGACCAGGAGCTGCCATGAACAAGCAGCTCAGCACCAGCTCCCAGTGTGCTGGTCTAGCCAAAGAATAAACAGGATCCCTGGATGTATGGACACAGGAGCTGTATGTAAAAACAGCATCTTTCTGCTCAAAGATATAAGCAATAAAATGAATAATAAAATAGAATAAAGAAGGGTGGCTGTGGATCAACAATAAACCCTCCTGTTATCTCATTCTCCCTGATACGGACAGGTTCAAGCTGACATCCACTTTCACTGTGCCCGGCTTGAGGCTCCCCAAATCATATTTATTTTCAACCTGCCCAGCTAGTGCCACCCATGCAGGCACTCATATGAGCTGTTTCCTTATTATCCCATCACACAGGGGCTACCTGTGACTTCCTTGGGTCCTAATGACAACAGCCTACCCCTACCCAAATTAAAAAAAACATTCTTGTTAGGGACTCAGCAAGCCCTGTTCCACCAGCAACATCTGTCACCCGACAGCAGACGAGGCCACTCTGCTGCCTCAAACACCTTCAGTGAAGTTCACTGAAAAGTGTGTCTAATAGAGGAGAAGCAATTAGGGAATAGCTTGGAGCTGAATCTGATTTCGCACTCCACCAAAGGCTTCCTGTGAAGCCTCAGAGCAGGTAGCAACACCCAGAGCCTCTAAGGAAACTGGACCTGCAAACAAGTTCTTACTGGAAACCTTCATTCCCCACGAGCAAAGGGAGACCCATAGTGCTCCCATTTTGCAGGACCCAGCCTTCTCATGCAGAGCTTCCTAGCCAAAATACCACTCCCTGCACCACCTACAGATGTCACTGTGATGCAGAAGCAAAGGGAGGTCTAAAGAAGCCCAGTGTGATGATGGAGGAGGGCAGGAGGGCTGTGGATTTACACCAACTGTAGGCAGATGATTGTGAGTGTTCAGCTCCTAGCCCCATGCATGGGAGAGGTGTTATCTCAGAGAGGAGCTCTGCGCCAAAACAGTTCAGCAGCTGCCCACACTTGCTTTGCAAACTAACACCGCATCGTTTGTCACCGAGAAAAGCACCCAGTTCTTGAATGGGTAATGCTGGCAGCCTCGCGTCAATGTTTTCACAGGCAAATTCATACACTGACCTCCTTGGTGAAACACACAGCAAATGCCTGGAGTCTGGTTTACATCTGCCACGGGATCCTGTTACATTCAGAACAACCCCTGTCAACGCTGAATCTGTAACAATCAATAAAGAGAGAGGGTTTGTTTGTTCATTGGGGTTTTTTTAGATGTTTTCTCATTCCTAATTGTGTTATTTTGCTACTCCAAGTTTTGCAAGTTTTGTGATTGCCTCCCCCCTCCCCTTCTTGTTTTCTTTTAGGACAAGCTGTCATCTTTTCACATCTTTTCACCAGGCCATTGCAAATGTAAAACTGTAAATTGCAGGATTGTGCAAATAGCACTAATAGCATTTGCATAAAAATTGGTTGCAAAGAGCAATTAGCACTTCATTAATAATCAATGAAGGGCCAATTTACACATTGCCCAAAAGCAAATTGTAAATTCAATTTTGTCTATAATTGAGCATTTGGTGCTGGGCAGCTATACAATGGTGCCAGAAGAGACCCGCACAGCAGTTTCAGAGACAAATCTCCAGTGACTTCAGGTTTCAAGTGATCCCCAACATGGCTCTTTCAGAGGCCAAGCCAGCACCTCCTTCACAATGGAAGGAAACTCCAGGAGGTATATTCGTTTCAGAGAAAACACACAAATGTCTGCCTGCTACCAGCTTTGCTCAGATACAAACCTATTGCCCAGAACATGGATACCGCTTATATGGCAGAGGTCTTTGTGCTGCCCAAACATACCTCGCAGCGATGCCGTGGAAAAGGGGAGGTGCACAAACGACATCAGAGAGGAGATATCGCCACCTTGGTACTTAGACCTGAACATCCTCCCATTGCAGTATCAGCTAATGCTCTACAAGTGACACCAGAGCCCTTTCCTTTACCTCTAGGTAAAGGTCTAACATAAGCCTTGTGGGTTAAGTATTCTGGCTAAGCCAATTCATCCAATCTCCCCTTTGTCACCTCCATCGCGCATGACCTTTCTGGGATATCCCAAATTTGTATGCAGCCATTAGGGTCAGAAAAAACAAACAAACAGCCCTGCTCTATCACTTTGATTTCAGCGTCACTGAAGGGTTCCTGGGTCCTGATTTCGACATTAGGCGATGTATCCCCTGGACTTCCCCTTTAGATGAACGGTGGCATCCAGTAAACTGGGGCAGCTTAACCACGGCAACAACTTTCCAAGCCCCAAATTCTTCACTATCTCATCCTCCACTTAAAAGGCACAGCCAGCTCCATTTCATGAGCAGAGTCTGACTCTAAACCACTTGACATCTGAGGTTTTCTTATCACATTTTGCATGGATCTCATGAATCTGGTGAAAAGCTAGACGATCATTTAGCAGGGGTTGGTCGCTTTATCTATTTTCCATAATAATTTGAATATTATTACAATGGCACCTTTCATCTGGGGATATACATGCACTTTACATATGTTACATTAATTTCACCGATGAGCTGGGGAAGCACTCTTTATCCCTATTGTGCAGATGAGGAAATGGAAGCGCAGAGATGATATACCGCTTGCCCAGTATCACACAGGAAGTTTCTGACAGGGCCAGGAATAGAAATCACATCTCCCATGTCTTACGCAGAAGAATATGTCCCTGCCCAGTAACTGAGCCCTTAATCCAGACTAAGACACCCACACAGGACCCATTTTGCTAAGAGCAGCACAGACACCCAGCAACGGCAGTGCCTCGCTCCGGGAGAGACTTGACTGATCCTAAATTTCCCCCACCATGAAGGTTGGAAGTGCCCTCTGCAAGCAGCAGCTTTGGGGGCTCAAGGGAAGGGAGGCCAGCTCTGTGAGCGGCTTCCATCTGAAGTGGATGTTATTAGTTGGTGTAAGCAAATGCTCGACATGGGATGCCCAGGACTTCTCAGCTTTCACCCAGCAACGTCCCTGCTCCCTTTTTCCTGCCTGTTCAATCCACCTTTACCAAGAGATTGAATTTACAATGGACTCGAACACATTTAAATCCATTTATTGCAAAATTACTTTTCAATAATTACATCACTGTGCTGACTGTGTTGCATAATGAAATTAGCATGAGAGATATTAGAAAGAATATAAAATTATAAGAAATATTGAAATACCTCTTTCCCCGTCTGCCTTAGCACAGCCCATAGCTTAACTGGAAAACGAGCACTGCTCCTGGATGGGATTTAAATGCATCAAGTGTAATTTTATAATGTATTTTATATAAATTAATTATAATGGTTATTGCTGCTTTACATTATTAGATTGAAATTTGCCTCCACTTCAGTGCATTATAAGAAAGCTGCACCCATTTTGCTCAGCAATGCCCTGAAAGTTCTCGTGGCATGGAGCCATTCTCCCCATGTTGACACCACCAACACGTCTGAAGTTATAAGCTTTGGGCTCGTGTTGGCACTGCAGTGCCCACTGTGGGTCCCAAACCCACAACTAGACCCTCAGGGGCAGGCTCTGGGACCCCCATGGAGATCTTTGGCTGGGATGGGACATTGTACCCCTTCTGAAGCCTGCTTTTCTGTTTCATCTCTGTAGCCACAATAGGGATGCCTGGGCTGGCTTAAGCAATCCCACCCAAATTTTGTATCTGCAGAGCATTAGAAGTGATAAAATGCATTGCAAAATCCATGCAATGACACAGGTGAAGTGTTCAACTCAGAGCAAGTACAGCCCATTAGCTAACCACGGGCTGCTGTTGACTGAGCGCTGCTGGGTGTTTGCGGGAGCAACTGTAGAAGAGCTGGGGCCACCATCACGCAAAGCTCTTCTTTAAAAAAGAGTTTGGACACAGTGTAGTGCTAACAGGGAGATTCGTTTTGCGTACCCCCACTTTTACATGCACAGTTGTTGTTTTTCTCTTCTAATAGCTGGGCTATTACATGAAAAACCAGTATGGGAAAGAAGAAGGCGAGCTATTGGGTAGTTAACTAACCACTTGCTACGCTGGACAAACCACAGTCATGCAAAGCAAAATGAAGACACAGCGATATGCTTTTACTGCCGCTTAATCCTCAATAGAAGTCTACTAATATTCAATTTGTGACATTATTTGCACATTGAATTAATCCAGAAACTAAAGGGCTAATGAGTTATGGAAAGTAGCACATGGCTTAATTGTAACAACAAGGGCCTGCCGGGCTCCGTTCGGTCAGGAGAGCCTGGTTAAAAATAAAATTTTGCATCCACCGATACACACCAGATGGGCAGGGGAGCAGCAAACTAAACAATCTGAAAGACTGTTCTTTTAAATGCCTTAAGTTTTCATTTTTTTCACCCATGCTCCTCATGAAACACCACAACATTCATTAAGCATAGCACAGAAAAGCCAGGATGACCAAATTAAAAAAAAGAAAAAAAGAATTACCTCCAGAATTATTTTCCGTGAAAATAATTGTGCAATTTCCTTACAGAAAGCCAACATGCCTTCAAGGGGAACTGGTGAAAACAAGCTAAGACTCTTGAAGAACTCAAAGAATGAAAAGGACAGTAGATATTTTCTGTATACAATGCCACCAGCCCTTGGCAAGAGCTGCTATTTTTCTCAGCGTGCTCAACCCTCAGCACAGCACTTATGCTGCAGCAGGACCCCAGCCTTGGTCCACTCCCATATGAGTAAGAATTAGGACTTAAAAGTCTGGCTACAAAAAGAAACAATCATAAAACTTTCCCCCTCCTTAAGCCCTCTTCTCAACCAGCTCTGCAGGCAAACGTCTCTCCACCATTTCACATCTTTCTGATACCCAGGAACTCCTGTATGTCCCAGAGCGGTCCCAGCTTCCAGCCAGAAACACTGAGCACCATCACATTTCTGTCTATGCACACACCTGGTTTTGGGCCAAATAATCTGAAGGAAGAGGCTGCAATCAGTAATGAAGCTGGTGGAAAATACGAGGAGGAAAAAGAGAGGACCAGCCTTTCATGTCACCCCGCCAGTTCCCGGTGAGGTGACTGCTGGCAGCACTGCTCCCTGCCTGCTCGGTTGCCATTTCAGAGGATTTAAAGCTCTTCCCAAAGCCTTTTACTGGGAAGAAAAGCCAGGGAGAGCCTCATCTTCTGCATGGTCTTGTAGATCCTGCCCCTTGCTCAAATCCCTGTGTGGCAGAAACGCAATCATTTCTGTTATGTTCATGGTGTTGAAAGCTGGCCTTCTCTAAGATCTCCAAATCTGACCTAGGCAGGAAAAACAAACATGTAAAGTGGCGCATCCAGCAAACCCAGCCCAAATGCCTCCTCTGTCCTGCCCGAGCTCTGCTAATGGTCAATCCAGGCCGGCAGCTCCTGCATTTCTTTTCCCACGGCTGCTTTCCCCAGCTCCTGAAACAAAAGCAAGATGGAGCTGCCAGTGAAGAGGGTTGGAGCCCCTCATCTCAGATGGAACCAGGCCAGGGTCAGGAGCTCAGAAGTTTGCACCATTTAATAGAAAAAGTGAATAAACCTTAAACAGCACTTAATTTATTGATGAAGTAAGAAAGACTGTTTAATGTGGAAAACATAAGCAAGATCAATAGCAGAGAACACAAATAACTAAAGCTATTGACACATAAGTATTTTAAGCCTAATTGCAGGCATATGCACTTTCTAAGGGTATCTCACCTTCTAATAGCACCCTTGAGATTATGGGGTTAATTGATGCAGCTGTTTACTCCTGGCTCATGTGGTCCAGATTGGGATTCCCTGGAGGATGCTATTAAACTAAAGTGTTTAATGAAGTGCTAAAGAGTGGAGTTTCTAATATTCTTCCCTTGAATGAAATTGAATAGAAATTTGAGCAAACTTGTCTTCCCCAGGTGGAAACTGCAGCTCAGCATTGGAGTAAATCGCCCTGTGCTCCTCATAGGGAGCGCCTTGCGATGCAGGGGAGAAAGATTTGCTCGGGTTTATTTGTTAGACTGAGGATGCAGGGATACTCTTGGGTTTTTTCCTCCCAGATCACAGGTAGGAGAAGAGACCTACAAACATGCTCCATTTTAGCACCACTGTTGGACAACGAATCCCAGGAAGCCAATGCAATTCAGTCCTGTGGCTTTTCAGACTGACTGTGCATTCAGTATGATACTGTGCTTCTCTCTTTCAGGGTGGGCTGAAAGGAGGATTTGATCTCTGTTTGGGAAGGAGAACAGATAACAGCACCAGTGGTGCCACCAGCCCAGGCGTTTCAGCTTGATGGCAGTGGGGCAAACCAAGACTGCCAGAAAAGAGGCTCTTAAAACCAGTCTTCTCCTTTTATAGTTTGGTCCTGGTCTGGTTTGGTACCTTTGAAAACCTGGTAGATGTCTACATATGACATGTGTTTCCAAGACTGACAACCCTGGCCAAAGTGCACAGCCTCCCCATACCCATCCTACGGTGCACAACACAAAGCTCAACTACCTTTATCTCTGTAATGGGAAGGTCTTGGCTCTCCTTCACGTCCATCCACCACCACAAGCTTCTCCCAAGTGAAGTTTGAGCAAAGCAAAGAAAGTAATAACAGAGATTCCATCTCTGCAACATCTCACCACCACCTAGACTCTGCCTGGAGGGACCTTGGAGCCTCCTCTCCCAGGGTCCAGCCCTCCTGCCTATGATCTCCCCCAGCCTCTCACTCTCAGCAAGGCTTATAATTGCAGTGAGGAAGAAATTACTTTCTCCCTTTGGCTTTTCCAGCCTGAGAGGGCACACAGACAACAAATCTGATGAGGACAGGGATGTCCCTGGGGCGAGGGGCATGGAGCTGGCCTGCCTGGATTCAGTGAGCAGGGCAGCGCACTGATCTCAGAGCCTTCAAGGTCCACCCATGGAATCAGGTGCAATGCATAGACCCTTTAAAATCATCCTCTCCCTCCACAACAATGTTCCTACTGCAACTTGAGATTTTCTTCTCTTTTAAGATCAATTAGCTCGAAGCCATTTTACAAAAGCCTTTCTGCGGGATAGCTATTCCCAGTGAAAATGCTCCTTCTATTGCCTCCATCCACATTGCATCTCCCTTGAGAGGGGCAGAGGGATGGTGGGAAGGGAACATTATGTTTGTAACCCAGATAATGTTACTAACTCTACAGAAAATGCTTCCAGAAACAAGCCATGCTGGCTGGCACATCCAGTACACGGTTGGGAGTGTGCTGAGTTAACTAGATTGGTGGTTTCAATGTGTTGCCTACAGACTCCAGAGGGACCCACCAGGGGTTATGGAAGGTAACTGAGAAAAGCTGGTTTGCTGTCAGTCAGCACAAATTTTAAGTATAGGGAGGGGTCTGCACATGCACTGTGAAAACCTGGGGGTTCTGTGAATCCAAAAAGGCTAAAACCATGGGGCTGTTTCTCCTGTTTCTGTTCCACTTGTCACAGGTTACGTGGAACAGAAAGAGGTTGTCTCTTCTGTAGTTGGGTGAGGGTTATCTACAGGAGAAAACCATAATCAACCTCAAAACATACCTGTGTGTGCTCCCTCCTTCCATCCTGTCTGGGACCTCTGTGGTTTTGAGAAGATGCGTCCAGAGCTGGAGGAGGGGAGAGCTTCCCGCTATGGCCACACTCAGGCTCCCAGTGTCCCGGCTCTGCACAGTGCTGACCAGGCACTTCTGAGCAAATCTGGGGGAAGAGGAGAAATAACATGAGAACAGCGAATACCCAAAAGGCTGGAGAGTTCGGCTGTGTGCTGAGGGATGTGTTTGCAGGCTCAGTGCCTTGCAGCTGTGAACATCGGAGGGGCTAAAGAGAAAGGAAAGGGTCTGTGTCCACAGCGTTTCCCCATCTGCTCCTCAAGTGTTGCCTTGTCTCTAGTAAATATTTCTAACACCGGGATTCCCCCAGTTCTCACCTCTCGCACAAGAACTCCCCTGTGCCTTCCTGGTTTTATTCTGCCTGTGATACTTCTGCCCTCTGTGCAAACCCTCCACACACACACACACACACCCCCCCTTGTGTGCCTTTAGCCAGCTGTGCTCCCCAACCCCCTCCCTTGCACATCAACTCTCCGAATTTGGGCCCTGGAGCCAGAAAAGCAGCTCTTTGAGTCTTTTTAAGCACGTGCTGCATCCTTCTCAACCTGTGTCATGGAGCAAGGTCAGTGTCGGCTCCTCTTCTTTCCCTGCTGTCTTACAGCCCACCTAACTCCAACTCCTGCCAAGGGACAGTCCCCGATCCCTGCCACCGCCCAGCCTCAGGACACCACACCATCTTCATGGTTGCACCTAAAAATGGGCTGTGAGTCTGTGCCCTGGACAAGGGCACCAACACTTGCCTGGGGGAAGGCATTATTTGCCTCCTTGCTGCCAGCCTCATTTTGCTGGGTTTGCTCACATTTGCTCCCATGCAGATGATTTCCCAGCCTCCAGCAGTGTCCTATACTCTTGCTGTGACTTTCCACCCAGACCAGCGAGCCACAACTGCCCCTCCAAACCCATAAGACATCTGTCTTCTGCTAGCTACAACCTCCATGAAGGCAGGCTTAAGCTAAGCTGTTTTATTTCACGAATGCAGCCGGGCCAGCATACAGCCAGATAGCAAGGCTCTGCTGATATGTGCTAACTCATTAAACGACAGTAATTTAATTGCTTGCAATTGTCCGTCCATCCCCTGAACTCGCCACAGCATGGGGCACAGATGGTCTCCCATCCCCACAGCCTTCCCCTGTCCCCGGCAGAGCAGGACTCGCAGCGGCAGGAGGGGCATCGCACAGCTCCCAGCCCAAACGGTCCATCAAAGCCCCCAGCACTGGTATTACAAAATCATTTGTGGTGTGGAAAAAAATGAAAACAGCCAAAAGGCCACAACGGAAAACCAGGGAGAGAGGAAAATTAACTTAGAAATATGCAGCCTTGATGTCGATTCGCTAAAGAATATTATTGTCCTCTCATGCGTCTTGCTTGCTCTCCTAACAAATATAATATTTTTGAAAGAACTAGTCTCCCTTTACCATTGCTGTCTCTCTCATGCCCTTTCTCTGTCTCGCTAGCTCTGTCTCTGCCTCTCTGATACCAACTCTGACAAACCGTGTGATTCTGATGGAAAATTCATTAGTCGTCCTTTTTTTTTTTTCTTCCCCATTTTCCCAGTCAGCTTCGCGCCTGATCTGTCAGCCTCTTCCATCCTGATTATCTGGAGACGCCAATTTCAAAGAGACATCTTAATAGTGATGTCAACGAATTAATTAGATGTGTTAATGAGCTAAAAGCAACCCAAATTAAATTAATGCAGTAATAAGCACAGACAGCAAAATTAGCTCCAATTTCTGTAAATGATTCTGAACTGTACACAACATCTCATCCTGCTAGAACATTACCATCCCCCAAAGCTAATCAAGAACTCCAGTGCAATTAACTGCTTAATTACAAAACACACACACAGCTCATAGATCCAGCAGCAGGAGGGGTGCGCTGGGCTGCGGAGTGAGTGGGGAAATTCTCTGCAACAAACACCGCGCATCGGCCGCGCAGGAGAGGCTGCGCCCCCCACCAAAAGCACCCCCTGGGCTCCTAAAACGGGGTGATCCAGAGCGAGGGCAGGAGCAGGGGCAGGAGGAGGGTGGCCGAGCATGCTCCCTGGGAGCACCCCGCGTGCCAGGTCGTGCCGTGGGACAACCAGCGTGGCCAGGGATGCTCACTGGGACATGCCCAGCGCGGTCCCACCGGTGGCAGAGATGTGCCCATCGCCCTGTGTTGTTTATTGTGTTTATCAGACTGGGGACTGCATGGAAAAGCCTAATTGTCCAGCTCTGCTCACCTCCCCCGGGGATGAGCGGGAAGCCACTAATAGCTTTGCAGAGCTGCTCAGGTATCTGATTAGCTCTAATTGCAGCTGGGAAGACAGAGGGAAGGGGCGGGATAGCGCTGTGGATGGAGGGAAGGGGAAGAGGATGGTGGAAATGGGAAGAAAGAAAGGGCTGGAGGGGACGGATGGAAATCCCTGGGACGGTGTGGGGGCATGCGTGAAGAAGGAAAGAGGAAGGAAAGGCCAACAGAGGAATGATGGATGCAAACAACAGAAAAAAGGAAGAACCAGGCAAACAAAGAACTGGAGCCAGAAACAAAGGGAAGGAAGGCGAGACAAAGAGGGCTGCACACTGCCAGGCCCTGCGGAGAAGGAGGGCTGGTGGAGACGAGAGTGGGTCCTGGCCAGGCCCCATCCAAGCCCCGCAGAGCCGGGATGTTCTGGGGATGGTGGGAAATGCAGCCACCTCATCATGGGATGACACTACTGATTTGGAGGTTGTGGAGTCATTAGTCCACCTGGTAAATGAGGAATATTTGCAATAAAGATGAGGGCAGAGATTCGCTGTGACAAATAGCATCTCTGTTTCTTTTTTCCCCCCGCCTTTTATTGCAATTAGTTCAGTCTGTTAATAAGCAAAGGATATTTTTAGTTAATTTCAGTTCCAGTTAATTGATTCAAAAGTGAAACCCAGCAACTGAGTTAATTGATCAATGTGTCTTATGTTGTAGCGGCAAGGTACTCTCTGGGCAGCTGCCATCGCTGGAGCTCATAATGGCACGGGAAGGATGGAGAGTGGGGGGATGGCAGAGACCCCTGCCTCGAGGATGGGGGGTGAACACCACCACCAGCAGCTGTGCCGCTTGCCCCTTGATGCAGAATAAGCTGCAGGGCAATGGCCTTCGCACGCCTGGCATGGGAAGCGTGCCAACCCCTGTGCAAGACGGCGTTTGCGCACTGCAGCAGAAATGCTCATGCCAGAAAGCGCGGTGAATGGGATGCCCTGGCTGGCTCTGTCCAGCAGGATGTCCAGCCCGGCACGCTGTCTCTGATGGGCACAGCGGGAGATGGTGTTTAAGGAGAGCATGCTACCTTGTCCACTTTCCATCCCCCTTGCGCTCCCCAGCTCCCTGAGCTGTGTTGGCAGGGATGCTGGAGTGTGCATCCCTGCCCAGGGATTTTAGCTGCCATTTATGAAGGTGTTTCCATGAGTTTGTCTAATCCCCTTTTCCTCCCATGGCAGCAAGTTCCCAAAGTTCACTACCTGCTGTGTCCAGAAGTGCTTTCTTTTATCTATCTCAAACTTAATCTCTTACTGTTTTCAATCGAGTGCCCCTCGTTCTTCTATTACAGGATTGGTGAATGACCGTTCTGCATCCAGCTCATCTGCTGCCTTCAGGATTTCCTAAACCTCAGCCAAATCCCCCCTCGCCTTTTCCACCTCTGCCTGGCAGGCAGCGCCATTCCCTACCCATGTTGCGTGTCTGCATCTTGTCACAAGGGACTGGTCCTTCTTTTTCTCTGGGCGACTGGATCTTCTTACTTGTTGATCTAACACAAGGGTCTCCTGTCCCCAGACTGCTGATGCTCCCCAGCTGAGGGTGCTCACAGCCATGAGTAGCCAACACTTAGCAGCATATTGATTCAGTATTACATAGTCTGTCCTGCACCTGACTGCTGCTTTTCAGGAATTTTAGTTTCATCACTAAAGGCGGAGGCAGCCTCCACCTCTGATCCCACAAGCCTGCATACCCGGGACCTCACAGCTGAGGTTTGCAAAGACCAAGCCGATCATGGGCTGCCTGCCCACGTGGCTACCATGGGCACGTGTACACACTTGGATCATAAATAACTTTATAAGCTGGGTTGAAGTCCAGTGGCAATCGAGCTGATAGCTTTGCAAGTTGTTTCCTCTAGCAAGGGCTGAGAATAACTCCCCAAATGCCTTTCTGAAATACTAGGTCTCCTGTGTTTTCTACAGACCATTGATGTTGTTCTTGCCTATTCCTCCTGATAGCTCCTCATGTCAATTCACAACCACCTAATCATTTCCAGGGGAAAAACAAAACTCCTGGGTCAGATAAACCAGAACTGTCAAACACTTGAAGAGCACAAGCCATAAACTGGATCTCACTGTTATAGGCACTATGCAAACAGAAGAATGCCTGGGCTGTGATCTACAAAACCAGGTTTGAAACAAGATGCAAATTGTGACAATGACAAATGAAGAGGCTCTTGGCTTTCTCTGCACTGTCTTGGGGACCAAAGAGCAAGTTTACAGGATCAGACCATAATCAGCAGGCGGTTGAGCATCTCTCAAAGTACACGATGGCCATCCCATGTATGGGTGCTCCACAGCAACTCACTTTAAGTAGACAAAACTTTCCTGGCAGCTCCACGGCTTCAGAAAGGGATCAAAATGCAAAGCAACCCATCTTGAAGGCTACAACAGAGGTTTTCTAAACATGAATTGCTTAAGGTACAGAGAAACGTGGTCAGTAAGGTACAAGCAGACAGCAAGAGCGTGCTCTTGAAGCAGCCCTGCTCCTGAGCTGCGCACCAGCCCCCTCCAGCTTGCACCACTCCTGCTCAGTGGCCCAAAGTGGCCATGGACTGAGCGACTCCATGCAACAGGGACACGTCTCTGCTCTTCTCATGGCTCTGCCTCTGTACCCTTTTCCAATCACCGCTCTGAAGCGACAGTGGGACATGTCACCCACGCCGTGCTTTGGCACAGCTGTATCTTCAACTTTCTGAGAAGAAACTCAAAAGTTGTTGTTTTTCCTATTGACAAGGAGAGATAAAGTTGGGCTAAAAATGGCACATAATTGAACATACTCTGACGATTTTGTACCTGGCCACTTCTTTACTGCTCTCACTTTGATTTTAATAATAGGAGTTACATTTTAAGACAAATAATGCACTTTCATGGGGACGTTAAGGATGTTCTTTTAGTCTCTGAAGGCTACATACCATGGCAATGAGAACTAGGGATAGATAGACAGACAAATTGCTTGGTCTCTGCAACTGCAGTATAACTAAGGACCTACCTAATGAAAGAGCCTAATAAAAATAAGATTTCTCAGAAAGTGCATGCTTAAACGATCTTCTGGAACAGGACCTAGCGAGCCCTCTGTGCCAGGAATACATAGCTCATTGTGATGCAGTTTCCTCTCTTCCCAATTTTTAAAATGGGATCTTACGATGCACTATCCACGTAGAAAAATCAATAGATGCAAAGCTGGGCAAGGAGCTGAGCTTTTTCAATGTGGTTGGCTCTGAGAGCACTTAGCATCTCTCAGGACCAAGGTGCAGGTCCCAGCAGCTCGGCCGTCATTTGGATGAGGGTAATCCTTCCCTTGTCAGATGCAAACAGGGACAGTTTGCTTTTAGTGCTTGTCAGGAAAAGTTGAAGGGAGAGGGTACTCTTCCATAGTGCTGCAAATTATCCATACTTTAAAATGCTAGTCCTTGATTTTTCAGCGTATTTTTGAATCATTTACAGTGGATTTGGCAGGTCGTTGTGATATATAGCATAATATGCAGGTGGAACACTTTTGAAACAGAAGTTAATACTTTCCAGGAGAATAAGAAAATAATTGTGTCAAAACAAGCCTTAACCACTGAGGTTTACCTGTTTCTCAATACACAGGAGTTTGCAAACATGACTCCCATTAAAGCAAATGAGAAACACACGTATGAGTCTCTGTGCCTTGAGAAGAAAATATTCTTCACAAGCGCCTTTCTTGGTGTTGTATGATCAATCCACCATCTGCTTTTATTTATTCATGATTTCTCAGACTACTATAACAATATTGACATTAAATACAGCTTTGGCTTATTAATTTTTTTTCCCATTCATATGTATTTTAAGTCAATTTTATCGACTTCCCCTTGGCTTGCTCTTTTAGCTGTTTGCTTGTTTTCCTGGCCTGCTGCTTTGTGCCTACCCTTACATCCATTTCCCATGTTTTCTTTCCAGCTCCTTGCTTCTGTTCCAGGCAGCCACCGGAGAGTAATTTTCTGTTCCAGGTGCTGTGGATGAGCTGATTTAAGATCCCATTGACCAGACTGAAAATTTTCCCAACTCAGGCTGCAGGTTTGGGGCAGCCATGTTTGTCCCAGGATCACTGAGGCTTCACGAAGCTGCTCCCAGGCCCTGTAGCTATTCCAAGATGATGGGGACAGGACATCCACATCCCAAGGAGACCATCAGTCTCCCCTGCACAGGGCATATGCAGACATGTCACTTGTTCTCAGCAGCTATTGTGAAACTCGGGACAGACAATCGTTAACTATATTTGTCCCCTTTCCTATCTCATTGCCCCCCAAGACCCCAGGCCTGGCTAGGACTGCACATCTTCTGGCAATCCGCCTCTGACTTAGACCTGTCACTTCGCGACTCTTCCAGCTCATCTCCACATCCCCTTCCTTCACCTCTTCACTGCTTCATCCCAATTTCAAGCCAGACAGACCACATCAAATGGCTAAGCAGCAAAAGGCTCCCAGCTAAGGACCAAGTCTCCATTCAGACCTTAGTTATTAATTTCAAGGAAGATTCTGCCTACAAACACATTTTCAAGTTTTGGATCTTGCCCTTACATGCCATCCCTATGAAAGAGGACAAGTCTCATCCTACCCCACAACAGCGATTCACAATCCTATACCCCCAAAAAGCTTGGTGTCCATTTTAAGGGGTATTACCACAGAGTCTGTCACTGTTTTCTGTAAGGTGTTTTCCCTGCCTCTCCAGTAATCTTCCTTTCCCTCTGTTTCTGCAGCTTTATCTATCTTCCCTGTGTCCCTCGCGAGTCCATACTCGTTCCTCTTTGTGCTCCACTCTCTGATCACTGCTTCCCTCTCTTGTCATATTCTTCACTTGTGGAGTAACAACCTGTCACATTCATAACCTCTTTGCACCAAAAATGTTCTTTGATCTGTGTAAACTACATTTGATGCTGAAATCCTTGATATTAATATCTTTTGTTTGTGTGTCAATGTTCTCTAGAATCTAATTAAGCAATGTTTTGAGAGCATTATATATGTTTGAACAATTTGGCAGAGCAGACAATATGAGCTATTGACCTGCAAGGATAAATTGTGCTTGCAGATTCTAGGAATTCACACGTGCGTGCTTCTTTATGCTATTTCTTCTGAAATATGTGCATTCGGAAAGAGGCCTTGCTTTGTAATAATTTCTGCAAGGCTTAATCAAGTATCTGCTCGTACTCTCTACTGTAGTCGCAGTGGCAGTTACAGCAGGGCAAAACAGAAGCAGGTTTAAGCAAACCAACGAAAACAATAATAAAATAAACCAAACAGCAAGTTCTACCCAAACGCTAATAACAGAGATTATTCAATCAATAGCCTCTTGTTATGAATGAATAGGCTAAATTGCCTTTGAATGATGTAAAGATTGACAAGGCATAGGTCAGCCTAATATAACCACTTACCCTAATTTGACTTCAGCAATTTGAAAGGCGGCATTGGATGGCAGCGGGTCAAGCCCGCCACGTGCGGGGGGTGGCTGGGCGCAGCGGCGATGCCGAGCATGTCCTTGGAGGGTGTGCAGGGGCTCCGTGGGAGACGGGGATGCTCAGGACCTGGCGGCAAACACTGCATACCTTCTTTGAATTGGACCTTGAGAGGGTTTTTAGAAGAGGGAGGGAGGAAAAAGAGCAATGGCAAATTGTAGGAAGGCGAGGCGGAGAGACTGCACTGCAGGGTGCAGAGCTGTGGTGCGCAATCACTGCTGTCCCCACTCACTAGAAAAGGTCTTGTGGCTTAAGGCAAGAAAATCAGGCCATGTTTCTGAGTTGCCCCCACCTTGACAGCTAAGCCTGTTCAGATGTAGCTACCAGTAAGAGCAGCTCCCGACACTGGGTTTGGAGCCCAGCTTTCCCCATCCCCATCACAGGTATTTGCTGTTGAATGGAGGATGTGATACCATTACAGGAGGGAGAAGAGATCTTGGGGCACGCAAGCTTGTTAAGGAGCTGGAAACAAGGGAGCCCAGCACACCAGTGATGACAGTGGTTCCCACCAGGTAGGACTGGGAACACTGGGGAACGGCTCCACACAACTTCACAATACTGGACTGGAAAGGAGTTAGAGATTCAGCTTGGAAAACAGGCACATTTTGAGTGGTGGGGATAACTCACCCCAAACCACCCGCCCAACCCTGCTACGAGGCACAAACCTATGGCTGAAGCTGTGGATGTGTTTCTGCTCCCAGAGCAGCAAGTGTAAACCTGCAGGACATGTAAAATGAAGGGCAGTCTTGCACAAGGGAGGCTTGATGAAAAGAACAGGCAGGATTTTACTGCGAGGAACCACCCCCAGCATCACCCCATCCCTCACCTCTGCTCTGCCGGTCCCAAACAGCAGGAGCCGCCGAGGCTAAAGTCAAACTCCAGATGAGGACTACCAGCTGATCCAGCCGTGCTCCCAAGGAACCCTGCGCCTCCTGCCAAAATAATCAGCTCCCCACAATTGAATTTCCTCAGCTGGGCACTGGCACAGTGCCGAGGGTGTCCGATCTGCCCACGCCTGCCACAGAGAATGCAGGGAGAAAAATGTTCTCGATGGGAATTTGAACTTTTCTAACACTCGCCCAGTTTGCAGGATGGTTTTGCATCCCTTTTCCTGTTAACAGAAAATGTCCCAAGGTTGTGTACAAACATATCCGCTTTGCATCGTGCTTTGGGCCAAATCAGCAGCAGCTCAGGGTGGAGGAAGGGCCACGGGGAGACTTCGCCTCTGCCTTTGCATGGGAAACTTCCCCCTTTTCCAGCATTCAGGCATCCTGCGCCTGGCCTCCAGCAAGGCTGGGCTCCTCCAGAAACAGCACAGTGCCATCTGTTGGCTTCCTCACCCTGCGATGGAGCAAAACCCTCGAAAGTCCTGGGAAACGGGAGAAAACTGGGGGAAAAAAATGTTACGTGCGCCCCGGGTTTCCCCAAGCTGCTGCCTGCCCTCCTCTCTAACTTCTGCAGGCAGAGGTGATGGGTCTGGCAGTGTAAACACTTTGCTTTTCCATCTGATGCCTGGCGTTGCGTGTGAGTGGGGCTGTGCCACTGCCCTCCTCGTGGCTCTGCTTCTCCAGCGTTAACGGTGACGGTGACAGCTCAGTCCCACCGGGATACCAGGTAATTAACTACCACCACCACCATGCGCCAGGCCTCTTCCAACACACCTTCCTGGAATTTTTTTCCAGGTGAAAAAGGGGATTTTTTTGGGGGATACGCAGATGTTGCATGACCCTGCTGGAACTGCTGATGTCCAGAAACCCTGGATGGACGGACAGAACAGGCAAAATGTGGCCGGGGCTTATGTACCTGCACAGTAAATCCTACACATCCGACTTCAGCACAGCAAACTGAGCAGAAATGGGCGTCTTCCGAAAGGCTTCAGTTCGATGTGCTCCTGGGTGAAGGAATGAGTGCCCTGGCCCTGCCCCACCTGCGCCTGGGCTGTCTCGCTGTGTTTTAACTGGCAGCGCCTACACCGAGGTGGTGGGTGGATTTATCGCCAGGCATTGCTTGCACGTCAGCTTCAGTGCTCAAGGATGATTCAGGTTGAATGGCTCTGAACAAATGCAGATTATATTACCACTGTACAGGATTAAGGAACATGGCTCTGCTCTGAACATTTTTCATTGCATTAAAGAAATAAAGAAAAAATGCCAAAAACCTGCTAAAATTCCTAATGGAGGGGAAAAAAATGATTTTTTTCTGATTTTATTTTTTAACCCACTCTTCTTACTGGAGGTAAACATTTTGCAAGCGAACCCAGAGATGGTGGGCCACAGAGAGGCACTGAAGGATGCTGCCTGGGGCTGGGCAAGAAGTCCAGGCTCCAGTCCTGATTCTGCCCTACTTCCTCTCCTGCCTTGAATTTTCCACCTGCAAATGCAGGTAACGCTGCCGTGCCCCTCCACCTCATGGGAGCGGCCCAAGGCCTCATTAGTTAATACCTGCAAATGAACTTTGAGGATGTAAAGTGCTCCATAAATGTTAAATATTATTATTCTTGCTACAAAGCAAGAAGTGAAAAGAAACAGGGATAAAGTTCAGCCGAAGTGCTCGCTCATTACAGATAAAACAGTGTCTTGAACGATGTATGGATAGAAAGTTTACACCACTTCCACAGAAGAATGCAATTTCCACCTGGAGCAGTTTCACTCTCTAAATTACAGTAAGTTCACATGCGTCCAGAACAACCATGTTTAGTTTGCATGTGGCCTAAGCAGTGGAGAGGATGAGAGAGGGCGACACTGAGGTGTCCCCATCCACGTCCTTCCGCCCCAGGAGCCAGGCTGGGGGCTCTCCCCCCGTCCCCAGCACACAGTGCCTTTTCAGCAGCAGGTCTTTGCTGCTCTCTACCCAGAAACGGCATTTTTCCACTCTGGGAAGTGGAACTGGGGAGATCCCTGTGAAGTGGCACCATGTTATTTAATAAGCCAAGACGGTGAGTTAAGGACGGGCGTCCCACGGATCTCAGCCCTGGCACCGCTGCAGCTGGGGATGGGTCCTGCTTTTCGCATCCAGGCAGTTGTCCTTGCGATCCAGACGATGGTGTTAGGGGCACAGGCCAGGCACCAGGGAGCCATTCTGGGGGAAATCAAAGGCTTTTAAAATTTTCTACTTCCCTTACATTAAAACTAAGTGAAGGAAATGTTTGAGTCACTATTTCCGAGCTGAGATGTTGTCCTTGTTTCTGTGCTGTCCCGGGGAATGAGCTGGAGCACACGGGGGACAACCTGCACATCAGCTCTAGCCACCATGGCATGGAAAGGGTGATTTCTTTCTGGAGTTTTCTTAATTTTTTGAATGCAAGGAGACCCAAATTTTAAAGAAAAGAATTTCCTGATCTGCTTCTTCATCACTACTAAACCCTCAGATATTTTAGAAATACACAAAGGGCAGCAGCATCCAGTGGCCCAAGCTGTATTTTGGGAGTGAGGATGCTGCACGCCAGGGTGAGCCTAAGTAAGGCAGGGGCCAAATCTATGCCTCAGTTTCCCTTCCCGTGAGATGCAGCTAACACCTATTGACCCACGTACAAAACACTTCCTAAACCGTGCATGAAAGGCCTTACACAAGTAGTTATTAATATTAATAATAATAATTGTTGTTGTTACTAAGCCAACTATAAAAATAATTTTTCAGAGAAACAAAGTGCCCTGTCTCCTGATGATAGATTACAGCGATGCTAGAAATTACTCACAGTATGAAGCTGGTTTCCAGTCTGGTTCCTTTCAATAAATTATAGACCTGAGCCCCAAGTGCATACAGTTTACCAAAGTAAATTCAAAGTAGGCAAAAATTATATTCTCCCATCAATTTTGCTCGTGATCATTTGGGGCTTTCTCCTGAGAAGAAGTTAAATATCCCCCAGCAGTTTCCCGGCACCTTTTGCTGGGGCTGGTGGGGACGTGGCAGGGCAGCCGGTCCGGGGCTGCGCACGGATAAACGGGGGTCCTGGTGCAAATGGGGGTCCCTGTGCAAAGGGGAACATGTCCCGGCCACCCCGTGCCCATGCACTACCACCCCTGGGTGCCGCTCAGCACTCGCCCGCTGCACCCCGCTGCGCCCCATGATCTTACCGGGGTGGCTGTGGCTCCCCCTGCGCCATCTTCTTTTTTTGATTTTTTCGTTTTCGGGTTTCGCCGCCCTTGTTTATCCGCTAAATTCCTTCCAGATGGGGCTGCCGCTTTTCCTTCTTCCTTCACGCCGCCGCCACGCGAACAGCGCGCGGAGGCTGCCCATCGGCAGGGGGAGGGCAGAGCACAGCATATGCCGCAGGTTTGGCAGCACCGGCTGCGGCGGCAGCTTCTGCACGCGTCTCGCCGGGTAGCGCTCAGCTGGGACCTGGCGCCGCTCACAAACACCATCTGGCCTTGGCAGGCCTGCCGCCCGAAGAGCCGTTCCCCACGCTGGCAGCCCGGACGGACGGACAGTGCCAGCCACACTCGGTGCTGTGATGCCGCTGGGGACAGAGCTCGGAGAAGGGACTGGGGGCTAAGGGGGATTTCTTGCTGGGAGCCTGACTCCATGCAAAGGGGAGCCTTTGGCAACCCTCAGCTGCATTAAAACAGCTCAGGCATCATCTCCATGGCCGCAACGTGCAGGTCTCCAACACTTTGCGGCGAGGCAGCAGCCTCTGCTTCCAGCACCTGAACCAGCCCAGTGCAGGCAGGAGAAAAGCCACAAATGGGAATTATTTATGGCTTGGGGGATCTGCCCTGGAAAGCTACCCTGTGCCTCTGACCAGCACGACGTACCTGGGAGAGGGGTGTACTTGTGCAGCACCCCGTCTCCTCCTCCCACGGTAAGTACCAGCACTAAAACCATTTCTGGATGTCTGGACTAATGTCAAAGTGAATAAAAAAAGAAAAAGGGGCATCCGAGGCCCGCATGGCAGGCTAAAAAACTCTGTCATGCAGAGTCTACAGCTACTACATACATGTGCAGAATATGTCCCACTCTAGGATTTCAGGATGAACATGAGTCCGTTTGGTTTGGTCTTCATGGTGCTCACACATTTTGCCTGCACCTTGATCGCAGCCCCATGTCTCCCACCCACCCTCCAGGAAAGCCCTGCTCCTACCATGGCTCGCAAAACCCTTCCTTCTGAAGACTGCCAGGAAAAGACTTGCATGATCCAGCACGTGCAATGCCGAATGCTGGGACCAGATCTGGCTTGGAAACACCTCAGCTGTGGCAAGAAGCACGTCTGCACTCGCTGAGATGTCCAGTGCTCCCAGCTCCCTGCCAAAATGCAGTTCCATCTTGTGAACACAGTTGCAAAGGAAAGGGGCACGGGAAGCCTGCAGGGGAGAAGTGCTTCACCCCCCTCTGTGTGCAGCAAGGGACCATTGCCATCTGCTGGGACAGCTTCTGCAAAGCCTGACTGTCACAGGAGGAGTTATGCAGGAGACAAAACCGTCTAGAACGAGCTGGGCTTGCAAACACCCTGTCTTCCCATGGGAAAAAAAGGGGTTTTTCCCCCTTCACCTCAGCTATAGCATCATCAGGAGCAGCAGCTGCTGTGAGTCAGCAGGGCGATGCATATTTTGGCTCCCGGCAGGACTCTTGCCCATGTGAAGCCCATGTGAATGGCCTTGCTTCACCAGGACCTCTCTCGCTCTGCAGTTGTTGGCCTCCTGCTTGCCCAGGGTGGGCATCCCACGCTGCAAGGGTTTATCCCACGTGCCCTGTGTTATGTTTCCTTGGAAGATGCAGTCATCATGCTCCTTTCCATCTTCACTGCGTGGTGAGGGCCAGGAGCTCAGAGAAAGGCTTGGTTTGCAAATCTGGATCCATAACTAACACTAGGAAATGACCCACTGATGCTGTCGCAGCCTTCCCGTGCTGCAGGTCTGCATCAGCTGGACCAGGCACTGCCTGCTCTGTCAGGAGGGCATCCGAACCCCTCTGCCATCCCTGCTGACAGTGAAAGAGTTACATCGCCTCTTGTAACAGCCCTGACACCTTTTGGAAGGTGATGACCATCCCCGGGAGCTGCACCCAGCTGACAGCATGAGCACGGACAGTGTTGGCTGTGAGCTCTCGCATGGGGAACCTCGCATGACCAGCTCCTTACAGCACCCCATTTTTTCACACATCAATGATCTGATGATCCAGCAGATGAACACCAAGCGCTTCAGATGGGACCCAGTGAGCCCGCACCCTTCTCCGTTTAAGTTTCATTCCCAGTCACCCTGGCAATGAGCTTTCCTGCCTGTCTAAGCCCTGTAGGAGCTCTTTTGTTCCTTCCTCGTGAAGTTTTCCATGTCTTTAGACTGAATTGCAACTAATATTCCCGGGGCTGTCACTGGGCATCATCTGAGCTACATGCCTCCAGGCAGCAGCCACTCAGAGATTACCAAAAGATCCATTTTTACTCCATTTCTGCAGGTGAGGTGGTGTTCTGGGTCCAGAGCTGAGCAGATGGGGGTCCGGTCCCCTCTGTTAAATCCCCTTCTGTTCTGCTGTTGGCTGCTCCTGGTCCACGTCCCGACCTTCTTCCTCCCATGGCTGCTCCTCAGCATTACCCTCCCAAACCTGGGCTCTCCTACCATTGACCTAGCAAGGGAGAACAAACTCCCTTCACAGGACTGCTGTGGTGAAATATGGCTTTGAGGTGGTGGAGCAGCTCAAGAGGGGTCAAGGCAAGATGGGAAGAGGTGGGAGAGATGGACACTAGAAAAGGGGATGAAAAAAAATAGCTAGGAATCAATAAAGACTTGCTAAGCTCTGAGAAAAACGAATTAAGGGAAAGTTAACACAGTCTCCCTGCACCGACATCCCCAGGAAATGAAACCACTGAAGTTGCTCTCACCTACCATCCTGCCGGGGCCCAGCAGCGAGGTGAAGCTCTGAAACTTGTTCTGTCTGTCTGTACGGAGGAGATGAGATGGCTGCAGCACCTACCACAGAGGGCTGAAGCTTAATTCAACTGCAGCAAAGCAGCCGCTGAGCTCTGCTGCTCCAGGGTACAGGCAACGGGTGCTGGCCATGAGGGCAACCATCGCCTGCCTCTGCCCTGGCACTTCTTCTGCCGTCTCCCAAGAAAACTCCCATTTCTCCCTAGCCAGGTCCACTGGAAACCAGCTTGCCAATAAAACCAACTTGCACCCACACAAAAAGACAGTGCGACATCAGCTACCGCAAGTGACTTTTTTTTGTGTGTTCAAAGTCAAGTAACGCAATTAAATGGCTTGGACCTCGGGACCCTGCAGTCCTAGACAAAGCACTGCATCATCTGTGCAACTGCACAAGAAATAAGCATGCAAAGTCCCGGCTGCAGTGGAGCAGAGCATTTCACAGGGTCCATTTGCTGCTATTTGCCAGCAAATTCTGGTTGCAGTTATACTGGCACAAACCCACTGCAAGACAAGCGTCAGTGACACTACACCCAACCTCACCGGTGCATCTGCCGGCGTCCATCAGCGTAACGTACCCGAAGCTGATTTCTATTTCCCTCTCTCTTGAAGAGGAAATTGTCTGATTTCTTCCTTGCCAGATCCCACTCTCCAAACTCAAGCAAAACAAAACAGGTTTTGCCAGACCCCCATGTGCCAGACACTGCGAGCCCACGGCAGCAAGGCAGTACCTGCCCTGCGGATTACTCCGTGCAGCAGAGATATATAGAGAGATATTCATGCACACACACACGTATCTGCATCACATAACTGGTTATTTTGCATGTAGAGCAGCTTAAAGGCAGGCCAACCTCAAACTTAACTTGACGCAGTTTAGCTCACAGGCCTTTCTAACAGCGTGGCTGCCCCTCTGGGCTCCGTCTAGCCTGGGAGGACACTGACAAAGGAGAAAGAAGAATGACAGATGCTCCCCATGCACGGAGGCAAATAGAGACGGGACGAGGGGAGAATGGGAGCCTAAAGGGAAAGAAAATGAGCGTGCATGCACACACACACACATGTGCACACAAAGACAGGCAAGACAAAGGAAAGGGGGACAAGCAAAAGGAGCGGAGCTGGAGAAAACCACCCTATGCGCTTAGCGAGGGCTGTTTGCAGCAGCATCTCGTGCTGCTTTGTGAGATCCGTCCGGGACATATCTGTGTCGGTGAACCAGGATCCTGACACCGGTCCCTTTGATAAATATTTATCGCATCTGGCTCTCTATCACTTCAGTTTCCACCAGATTAACCTCGATTCTTCCAACAAAAATGCCCTATTGTTCTGCCTGACACACACACGCCACGCTGACCTTCCTTCTCTGGATTCCCCACAGCCCTCGCTCCCGTTCAGCTAAGGGGAGAATTTGCTCTCATCAATCAGGACCGGATTTCTCCCATGCCATGTAAATAATTTAGAGGCACAAGCATCCATGGCACTGCTTATGTGCAGCCCAAATCCAGTGCCAGGAATCTTGGGAAAAGGGCCCAATAATATTGTACCAGTCCAAAGTAATTAAAGTGCATCATTACATATAAATTTGTAATTAAACACTTTAACGTAATCATCCCGCACAGCACGATTCCTGATGAATTAATTAAAAGAACTCCAGAAATTAATGTTTTACTTGTCACCATTGTTGTGCTAGCTGTAGCCATCTCCCCGACTATTCCTGCAGCATGTTGTGAAGTAATTATATAATTACTGGGGAACGGGAAGGCCCAAAGTCCCAACAGAGGAGAAACCTGAAACAAAGTGGAAATAGCAACCACAAAAGGCAGAAGCAGAGCCGGTCTCCCCACCTTCAGCCCCAGCAAAGGGGAGGTTGTGAGGGAAGAGGAAGGATGAGGTTTCCACCAGCTTTGCTTCGTGAATGTGTTCTCCCAGGTGGGAACGTCTTGCTCACACCCATGTGTGTGCACACGTAGGGGTGGCTCCTGCGCTCTCCTGCTGTCTCAGCTTGGCTTCCTTCACCCCATACAAACGTCCTTCGCCCCCACAACCCGTCCTTGTTCTGTAGAAGCAGGGCAGTCACACCAACAACCGTCCCTCTCTGTATGTGTCCACCTATTTCCCTGCCTCAGTTTCCCCCACGTTCCACACCCTCCTCCTACAGCTCGGGGTTTGCTGCCTTAAGGGGGGGGTCCTGTCAGCCCCACTCTCCATCTGACCCTCCTTCCACCCAGACCTCCTAAAATCCCTCCTTTGTGCCCTACATTACACTGGGCTTCCGTTTCCTTTCTCCACCCCCTACCTTCGACACAGATGAACTCCTTGGTCCCCCCAGGGCCAGCCTTATCCTTCCCATCTCAACGGCTCTGTCAAAGTGCCGCCGGCAGCATGTCCCCCCTCCCGATGGGACCGAGCCCCAGGACATGCCTCCTGCAGCGGTGAAGGGGTTAAGGCTGGACTCAAATTGAATCGTTGGATGCAGCAGGCATTGGTGCCCATCCATCCGCCCGTGCGTGTGTGCATGCATATATCTACACACAGCGTGAGACTCGCCTACTGAAAAACACTCCGGATGCACACGGGGTATTCCTGCAATACCAGAGCCAGGGCTCTAACTTGCTGTTGCAAGGAAAATGTCTAGATATGTGTATATACAAGCCCAAAGGTGCACCCACCCTGCTGCGGGAGCTGGGCGCCCATCAGTATGCGTGTGAGGAAGGGCTGCTCAGCCGGTTCCGGTGGGTGGCCGGCGGCCGGTGAACCTGGACAAGCCCCGGCAGGACACAGCCGAGGTGGCGTGTGGCACAGAGCTACATCCAGTGCCCCTCAGCAGGGTGCCCTTGTTTTAACAGGGTTTCCAGCACCGTCCAGACACGTGGCTTCACATCCCTCTTTGCTGCCGGGGCTGCTGACAGCTCCAGCTGCAGGGACGGTTGGACGGGGTCCACACAAGAGCGAACCCCAAGGTAAACCTCCCTCTTCTGCCACCCTGCAAGCTGGGTGGGGAGCAGAAGGGGTGTCAGGGTGGCCGCGGTGGGTGCTGGCCCACATACTCCATAACAGCATTGACTCTGCTTAAAAAACCTTAACCTGTGGCTGCAGCACTTGGTCTGTATTTAAAATCTCCCAGTAAGGCAGAGGCTCTCCTGTTGTGTATTTTCCATGAATGATATTCCCAATACTGGTTCCTACTGCTCCTTGTGCCCCAGGAATATCCCTTATTATCCCGGGCACCATCTGGATGCACCAACGCTGCCACATCATGACAAGTCTCTGCTTCCATCCTGTGCCTTGGCGTCACGGCAGTCAGTGGCTTTGGATTTTTTTCTTCCCGTTATTTTCTGCCCAGCCAAAAAACATGAAATACAGCTCGGTTTTACAGCGGCAAGGCCAGGGGATCAGGCAGAGCAGGGAAGGTTTGGAAGAGACGACAGCGCCTTCTGGATGAAGCACGGGACGGGGACCCAGCAACTCCCCTGTCCAGGCTAAGGGACTCATGCAGCGTGTGACTCTGTTTCCCCATCTAGAGATTATGCTTAACTGGGGCTGTATTAGTTAACATTTGTACAGCTCTTTGAAAAAGGAAAGTGTTGAGGCTTTAAATACTGCCAGTGGGAAGAGATCAACAAGATTTCTAACCCTTCTGAAAAATTAAAGCTTTTGCCAATTAAGCTGGCAAACGCATGGATGTGAATCCAAAAACCTCTCAAGCTCGAGACCAAGACCGAAGCCTCCTGAGAACAGCCTCTCCTGGCTGCTCCTCACACTCCTCCTGCTCACCCGTGTCAGAAGTATATCAAGTAACCAAGCTATAAGCCTTTTCGGCAGACACATACTTGAAACGTAACTAGGCTACAGATGTAACTGCAGTGGAGCTACCGCTCCAGACATTTAAATGGACACCATTAATGTGCAGATAACGTCTTCTCCTAGATTGCTTGAACTGGTATTGCAAAAATGTCATCGTAAAGCATAATTTCCTTTAATTTTGCAATTAGCCCTGTAATTTGAGTTGCAGCTTTGATGCCACAAGCTATTGATGATCTCCATATGCGCATCCATACCAGCACATGCATTGCCTGTGCCTGGGGGATGTCTACTGCTTCAGGGGTTAAGTCACTGCTTCCGAGTCTGCTCTGGGCTGCACCTCTGCTAAAAGGTGTGACATTACGCTCTCCTGAATGACTTTGGGATTTGAATGCAAAATTTTATGCAACATAAAGCAATCTCCACACCCCATCTGTACACCCTTTTCGGGCAGATTTGCACCTTTGCAGGCTGAGCTGATGATCAGCAGCAGAACCAAGACAAAGATCCTGGCAATAACCACGGCTCAGCAAAGGGGAAGGGCACTACCCGTTCATTGCACGCACGCTTGGAGAGGGACATGGGCTTTTCTGGAGTCACACAAGCTGAAGGAAAACAATGTGGGCCAGTGGCAAAGCAGCCCAATACCACGATGATGGATGGTGAAGCAAATCACTTGATAATTGAACGTTCCCTTCCAGGCTAACTTCCACCCTGGGATGTCTCCGCTGACTTTGGTTCAGCCACGCACAGCTCTTGTTTGTTCACCTGCAGAAAACAAACACACTGTACCTGCCCGGTGTGTCTCCGCCTGCTTGGGACGCAGCCCTGCCCCGGTCCCTTGGAGCGGTGTTGTCGGAGATGTGCAGCACAGACACTGCTCCGCAGGCCCTGGGAGGGAGCATTCTCCTGCCTCTGCAGTGTGTTCGTCTCCAGTGTGTGGATGAAGGTGTTAAGGATACACTGGGAAGGACAAAAACCATGTGTGTGCAAGCACAGAACGCATATGAGGTTTTACTCACATGCCCAGCCCTTGGTTAGACATGGACAAGGGAAGACGCCCACATTATTGCCTGAATTGTGAACACAAGAAGGCACTAACCACCCTCGTGTGTGTGCAGCGGCACAGATGGATGAACACCACGGGCACGCGTGTTGCGATGCATGTGTGCCCAAGCAGAGGCACCCGAAGCGAAGTCAAGGGGCACTCAGGCAGCAGTTTCTGGTGAAGCCATTTGTCCCACGGGCTCGGACCTCGGTGCACACCCAGCACTGCCTCCACAGAGAGACACGGCAAAACACCCGTCAGAGCCCAGCGGAGGGTGGCACTGGGTACGCGGGAGTTTGGAGATGCCAGCTCAAACCTCTGCTCTCCGACTGACCCATGCAACCTGAAATAAGTCACTTGGTGTTCCCGTGGGGGTGAGAATAACCCCGACATCGCTACCCACTGTGCGGCTGAGCCAGGGCTGGGGTGCAGCCTGGAGGGGCTGCCTCACCACCCCCCCCATGCTAACCCCGGGAAAGGTCCAGCTCACAGAGCCAGGGGCCCCTTCTTCACCCAGTCCCCAGCGGAACAATTTACCTTTCAGAGCAAGTCCAAGATATTAATTAAGATAAATCTACCTCAATTTTAAGATTCTCTTATCATGTAATTTATCAAAATTATGTTAATTATTTCTGTAGGGCAGCAAAATTATTACCTCTTCCGTGTCTGATTTGTATTAATATTCATAATTTAATAATTCAGCATCCAAGCCATCTGGTTTGGGGAGCCACGCTCCTTCCCCTCCCTCCGCCAGAGCCAAAACGCTCCCGCCTCCCCACTCCTGCACCCGTCCAGGCAGCCCCCAACGGCTCCCGACCAAAACTGTGCCACCGGCTCCTGACAGCATCGGCGTCGGCATCTCCCCTGGTCCTGCCGAGGGTGCCATGGTGGGGTCCCGATCCCCCGGAGAGGGAGAGCAGCCCCTTCCCCTGCGCCGGGCTGAGCCTCTGTCACCGGCGCTGTCTCAGCCCGGCAGGTGAGCACAGCTGAATTGACATTTTCCACACTTTGTGATTTTTACACTGTAATTTGACATAATTAATGCCTACATTACTGCTGATAATTTAGCTAGTTAATTAAACTCGGAGGAGATAATTAAGGAGAGGCTACTGCTTGGACTGCTAATTGTTTTTGTCATTATTTTAGGGGCCCGACAGCTGCTGGCTGAGTCATCCTCCCCATCAGCTGATGGCTGCACGTGACTGTGGTGCCGTGGGCACTGGGCTCGGGG
>NW_008824369.1:2514825-2521860 GCF_000699105.1 Pygoscelis adeliae
GGGAGCCAGCGTCCGCCGGTGCTGCGCCGCGCAGATGGCGAGCGGGGGGCTCTGCAAATGCACAGCCCCGGCACTGCTCCGGCCGAGGGCAAGTCCCCCCTGGTTTGGTGCTGGAAGAGAAGTGGAGAGATGGCAAGAGGTGTTTGCCGAGGAAGAATTGAGCGGTGGACAGGAAAGCGGCATCGAGCATGGTGGGGAGGGCAGATAGTAAGGATGCTCAGGTCATTGGTCCATGAAACGCTCCAGGTGCTGTCAGCTCATGCTGCAAAGGGGATCCCGGCACGGTTTGGGGCTCACATGGAAGCAGGGACACCGGCCACCCAGCCAGCTGGAGAGCAGAGTCGAGACCTGCAATTCCCTATGCAGCAGTGCCAAGTGCTCTCCCTGGCTCTGGGGAAAGCCCATCTGCCTGCAAGCCCCAGGGCAGGCAGGGGAAGGAGGGCAGCAGGGGGTCCCTCGTCCTCATGTGGGTGGCTTCCCTCTTAACCTGACAGCGTTCAGCCCAGTCCTGGCTGCACCGTGCTGTGCTGCCGCAGCATGTGCCTTCTCCTTCTCAGGTGCTCTGGCTTCATCTTTAACTGTGGATAAATCCAAACATTTACTGAAAGCAAAAGCAGATGGGTGACGGACCCACCTGGTCCCTGAAGAGAAAAGCATGTTGTCGGAGCTGAGTCCCTGCTCCCCACTGCATTTCTTGTCTCGCGGAGCCCTCTGCCAGCCCTGTCAGCATGGTCCCACACAGTCCACCCTAAGCCATCCCCTGCAAGACTTCAACAAAGCCCCAGCTCCTCTAAGCACCTGACACTGGCACCAAGTTCAAAATGACTTTGTACTTGTGTCTCTTCCATGCCAGGCCACTTGTTCCTCCATCCTGCTCAGCAAAAACCTAAACTCAGGGTGGGACCAAAGGAGCCCATGCCCCGTGGCCAGTTGGGAGCTCCAGGAGCAGAGCACATCCCGGCCATTCCCCCTCCTTCCCTGCAGCTCGGTGGGAGGAAGGCAGCTTGAGGGACAACCATGACCTTATTCCTGCTCCGTAGCAGCTGGAGCAGCTTTGTCTGGTCTTCCTGATGTGCAAAGCCCCCACAGCCTCACCCAGCCCACCTAGCAGCACCACCCCATGGCCCTTGACGGCCGGCATCCCTCCCCACCACGGGCAGCCCCACCAGGCTGTTTGCTGCCGGAGATTTCTTTCCACCTTCTGCCTCCTGGCGAGCTCAGTGCTCTGAGCTGGAGGCCAGCTTGACATCTCAATCCGGAGATTAGGACGGAAACTGGTCATTTCCCAGTTCTGGCGAACACCCTTCAAATAATTTGATTAATCATCTTAGCCCCACTCGGCGCAGTTGGCATCCTCCAGAATCAAAGCCTCTCCTGAAATGCTGAGTTGAAAAACCATAAAGCTGCTGTAAAGGTTCAACCAAGCATGGACCAAAGCAGAAGCCGGTACTCCAGAGGCTGTGCACTGGGTTGGCTAAATACTCCCTCTAAATATCTCCACAGCTAGCAGTCAGAGACATATGAGATGTGTAACAAATTGCACAGGGACTGCTTTCCTGCTCTCACTGTTAGGAGGAGATTTTTTTTTTTTCCTCCTGCATTTCTATTTATCACAACGCAAAAAAGAAATGTGCCAAAATGGTTTTATATTTTCACTTGGAACAACAACATTTGGACAGCCCCAAGGATAGCAATTGCAGTAATCATGAAAAAGTAATACTTTGCACTTCTGTAGTCCCTTTCATCCAAGCATCTCACAGCACTTTGCAAACGTTGGTCCTGATCCTGCAGGGGCCCGTGCACACGGATCATCCTATACAGGAATTTATTCCACTGGGTTCAGCAAATCAGGACCATGGGGCTCCGTGGGGCTCTGGAGTTGTTCACCTCCACGCTCACCGAGTCAGCTGCTCCATCAGCACTCATGAGTGCATCCTGAGGTATTTGTTGATATTTGAGCCTGAGCTTCTGGAGTCAGGGGATTGTGTTTCCATTTTTCAAACCTCTCTAGTTTGTCATCTTGGTGCAATCCCTACAACAGGAACCCTAAAAGCCCAGAAAGCAAAAGAAAAATAGAGAAACCAAATGTACTCTTTCCAATATGGTGCTTTTTCGCAGGCTCACCTCTCTTTGGAGTCGTGCTTCAGGATTTCTGTATTTATTTTCACCAGAAGAGAGCAATTCCTGCACTCCAATACTTATAAAAGAATAAACCCAGCTGATCTCAAACTGCTCAGGGAAAACTATGGCAGGGAGAGCAATTTGCCAAAATCTTCAGCAGTGAAAAGAATAAACCTCAAATGTCTTTGTTCCCAGTGCCTCCCCCTGCCAGAAAGACAACCACGGTCCAAACAATTGAGGGTTTGGTTGGCGTTTCTACTGTCATTGTTTTCTTGCCTAAAATAAAAAAAGTTTTCTTTCCTGCTGTATCCAGTGCCCCCTCACCAGGGATGTGAGGCCAAGAGCCCCCGTGGGCAGCTTCCCTCCTTCACCCACCATGACCCAGTGCCAAAAAGCGGCCAACGTTCAAGATGAAGCTCAAGCTGCAGCCCTGTTGCAGGGCTGCTGGGGGTCATCCCTCCTCAAATGGAGACCTTGCGTGTCTCCCCTTTGGCCTTGGGCTTGACACCTCCGTGGAGGACATGCCATCGCTAATGAACCCTCCTGCCACAGCAAGACAGTGGGAGACAATTAGCATCCCCCACCCTGCGAGGCTATTGCTATGAGAGCCGTTTCCTCTTCGCACCGTAAGCCTGGCGTTGTTGGGACACCAGATTCATCACAAGCGTAGGGACAACGGTGGTTTTGCAAAGAGCCGTGGACAAGCCATTGGCAGTGCATCACCAGGACAGCTCGGCTGAGCGGGAAACGCTGTGCCACAGAGGCTCCCGGACAGCACCCGCGGCTTCGCTGGGCAACTTGAAGGTGTTTACAGCTACCCTGGGAAGCGTGGCCCGAGGTGACCAGCCACCAACAGGGCTGACGGCCCTTCAGGGCTGTTTTCTGCTCCTGGGGGGACTTCCAGCAAACCATACGGCCTCTCTGTGCCCCAATTCCTTCCTCTGCGAAGAAGGACATATTTGACGCACTTGGAGATCTACGGCTGAGCAGCACAGCAGCCTGCAGTTAAAATCCGGCAGAATTTCAAACCACCCTTTAACCTCTCTTGCCTCTGTGCTATCTTCCAGTGAAATGAATCTCTCATATCTGCCCAGCCCAGCATCTTTGTCCCAACAGAGGCAGCCTCAGCCTTGCCTTCCCTGACCCCCTTTTCCTCCAACACACTCGTGCAGACACACGCGTGCAGGAAAAGTGCCCTTAGCACTGGAGGGGAGCAAGATGCAAAGGAAGAGCATTAGGTGGAATGAGAGATAGCAAAAGCACAGGCATATCAGACGTCTCCAGGCAAGATAACACGATAAATAATCAATCAATCCCTGCAAAATCCTTAAGTGCTTGATGTATCCTCCTGCAAATTGAATCACTTCTACCAGGAAGTTCTCTCTTGTAAATAAATGAGAGCAGAAATGGCCCATATTGAAAAATAATGTTGTTAAAACCACTGATTAAGTTTTACACAAGCATATGAGAGCAAACTAAAAGGTTTTAGCTTTTTAATTTAAGAAATGAGGAATATGATATAATTTCAATTTGTGATGAGATAAGATGTTCTCGATATTGTGGCTTCAATTGGATTATATCCTAATGTACTTTTATAAAGTGTCAGGCTAGCTGCAGATTAAGGTATGTGTGTAATATTCTTTATTAACAATTTAATGGACTTGCTTTCACTCTATCCATCTTAATCAGTGTTTCCAGTCCACTTGGGAGATCTAGTTAGTGCAGAACCTGAAACTCCAACCTGATGAAAGAGGGAACTCAGTGATCCGTCAGTGTCAAAAACAAGAGGGAAGCACTGATAAAAGACTGTCGAGGATCATCTTTAACCTCCTGTCATCAGCACCACTCAAAAAAGCTCCAAACACCCGCTCTTGGAGTCACTCAACAAGAGACATATGCGCCTCAGATCTGCATCCTTCCCCTGCCAGAATATTAAAGGGGCTTTTGGCAACAGGCAGGACTTCCCAGATCACAAAATGCAGTTGCCTGATCTCGAGAGACCTGCTCCTATAATCCTATTTTACAGTCAAACGCCAGTGCAAGAGCAGCCTTGTTGTGCGGACTCTCCAGCGCTCATCCATAGTCTCTGCTCTGGCGCTTAGACACTTCCATCTCATTTCCCTCTGAAATTTATTACTGACTAGTTTGTGTCTGCATGTTCTGGTATCAACATTGGCCTTTAGCTTAACTAGCTCCTCTCCCTCCCTTGTGTTTATCTGCCTGTGCAATCACGTCTCCTCTCAGCCTTCATTTTGTTAGGCTAAATAAGCTGTGATTGTTTAGTTGCCTTTCATAAAGGGGCTTTCCGACACCTTCCCCACTCTAATGACCCATCTCTGAGCCTCTTCCAGTTTTCCAGACTGTACACAGCACTCAAAGTCCCACCGTGCTTCTAGTGCAAATGGTTTTCCACCTCTCCTGGAAATGCCATCTCTGCAGATAGCTCCAAGCACCCTTTTATTTAAGCAGCCTCTCCCCCTGGCTGGCTCCCGCTCTCCAAGCACCCACCTCTCCCACCCTTAGACACCCCAGGAGGGGTAAGTCCTCCACCCCAATCAAAGCCTTTCCTGCTGCAGGTCTTGGTGAGAAATTGTTATTTCACACACACCCCAACACATCATGGGGTGACCGGGATGGCTCATGATAACGCTGCACGAGATCTCACTGCAAGCCGGTACCCCGCCTCCCCCTTCCCTGCCACTTGGACTGCCATGTGATGCACAAACAGCAACTTGGTGCATGAAACCAGGAGCAGCAGCCTTGTAAATAATGGCCAATCAGGAAAAAAAATGCATATACATCTCATCTCCTTTAATTCCCTTGCAATGCGACGATTCTGCAAGGGTGGGTCGGTCATAGCTGCAGGTGCTCCCGGACGGGGGAGGAGCACAAAAATGAAGTTGTTTGCGGCTTTTGATTCCATCCCTGGAATTATTTACAGCTGCAGGCAATATTAAACTATGTAGAGCAAGTGTCCTCATTTACATGCTAATTCATTTATACCCTCTGGATTGATTTCTCCAATTCATTTTCAGCCCACTAACTCTTCTGATATGAATTATATTATTACCTCCAGAACGGCAGCAGGGAAATGTGACGAAGCCACCCCAGCTCTTCTGATCTCTAATTGCCCTCCCTGTTCACAGCCGGCGTGGCCAGCTGCAGCTTCACCTCCCGGCTACCAGCACCCAGCTTCCTTCCATCTCCTGCAGAAAAACCAGCGGTGTGGCTCGGAGAGCGAATCATCCCACCTCCGTTGCTTGGTCCTATTCTGGGGAAGACCCAAGTGAGCGGACCTTGGGCTTGCTGCCTTTGGAAATCATTCCCTCTTTCTGCCCGGGAGGAGGAACCACCTCATTTCAGAGAGCAAAACCCAAGTCCATCTGTGTTCTGCAGCGTGAAGTCCTGGAGCCGTAAGGGAATTGAATTAATCCTTGACTTCCCAAGGGCCTTTCTGAGGCTTCTCAGCTTTTTACAGCAGCCTCACACCGTACCTGGCAGACACGACACATCCCCAGTTCTCCCTGCCTTGGGAATGAGGTACTCACCGGTGGAAAGGACACAGTGCCCAGGGAAGAGTGGGGAAGTCTGCCCATCGGTAGCAGCAGCTGGAAGCACTAGGGCTTTTCTCCCATCACTGTCACTGATGGATGAACAAGGTTTAGATATCCTTTTCCGGGAAGTGTATCCAAACACATTAGCTTACCTCTCTGGAAGACCTGGTTGAGGTCTGCGAAGGTAACAGTGGAGAAAGGAACCGTCTCTCACACTGACTCCACCTAAGCAGAAGGGTGAGTCTCCAGGACACCAGCTGGACACGAAGGAGGGGAGAGAAGCCATCAACAGAGAAGGCCCATGCAATGATGCAGGGTGCAGTGCAGGGCTGCCCGCCTCCCCATCTCCCTTAGAACAGCTGCAGAGTTGTGCAGGTTAAACCTCAGCTTCTGTAACGAGGTGGATTTCATCAGTCAAATATCTCATTGACTAACCTTGACACCATTTTTAGTCCTGGACCAAATACACAGGCCAGATTTTGCTCAGAAAGTCCATTAAAATCCTACCCCTCTACAGAACAGGCCTTTCACTATTACTCCTCATGATGTTTCATTTGATTTCTCGTTTTTAATTTTTTTTTTTCAAACATTGACAAAATAAAGGAACAGGGGACTCAATATAACTCTGTGTTCCAGGATTTTTTGTCCCTTGATCTGTGGCACGGGTTGATGCCCCTGTAGCAGAGGACAGCTTTTTCCCTCTGACTCAGCGTTTCAGCATTGACTTTATCACTGGTTATGAGTGAATCCAAAGTAAGGGACCAGGATGCAGAGTGCTGCAGAGCACTCGCACATCCTCCCTCCCTGCAGCCAGCTTCGGGTGCATCAGTCCTGTAGCAGGGGCAAATCCGCCTCCTTGAGCTTGGGTGAGTTGTGGCAGGACACCTCTGTGCATATCCTCCAGACGCTATATCAATGCTGTATAGGCACTGGTTAATCAAGGTGCAAACCCAACTCCAGTACCCATTTGAGCTGGCAGCTGAGGGACCCATCAAGAAGGAGAAGCTCAGGTGGACAAAATGTCCAAGTCTGGACCACTGTGACTCAGGCTGGCCAGAAACTCCCCCCTCCCTCAGGCCCGAAGAGTCGTTCAGCACAGAAATCCAACTTGTGGGATAGACACCAAACACTGTGGTACATACAGACACATCCGAATTGGATAAACACACATGGCATTTGGTATTTCAAAGACTTCTAGAAGCCTTTCTACAGCCTAACTCCTTCCTTGCTTTCATACCCAGCATCTTGTTTGAACAGCACGCAGCCGGGCAGACATGCCAGAGGCACCAAAAGGTCCAAGACCGTTGGAAGTTAAATGGGACCACTTCCCCCCAAAATCCTGGGCAAAATGAAAGCTGTA
>NW_008824369.1:2521872-2529138 GCF_000699105.1 Pygoscelis adeliae
GAAATTTTTTCTGGCTGGCAGGGAAAGGACAGTTCCTGATTTACACCGTCTGAAACAATTAACTTGTGAAAGCTGAGACACCGTTCCCCTTGGCATCCAGTGTTTATTATGCTTCAGACCATTTCAAATGAGCACTTGAAAAGGAGAGGGAGCCTCTCTGCCTCCTGATCACTTGAGGGAGGGAGAAACTTGTCCTAAATGGAACAACAGACTGTCCCTTCTTAATGCCACTTCAAAGCTCCTCGGACAGGAAAATTGATAATTGCATCAAGTACAGTTTTTCTAAACTTCATCATTTAGCTCTGAAAACTGGGCTATTGAATTCATATAGTTCTTTGATCAAGACCAGTTAATTAAGTTATTCCCTTGATATGACTCTTATCACTTTAGTGCCAGACCTACATCACACTTACGCAATTCACATACTGGCTTTGATATGCATCATATAAGCTTCCCAGACCATAATCACTGGGTTACTATAGATTTGCTGCTACCTTACCAGTTTCACCAATAGGATGGGCTATAGGTCAGCTATTAAAAGAGTGATTGTGCAGCCCAGAAGGCTCCTGGACGAACTGTAACAAGAGAAGTTACATATGGAAGAAACTGGACCAGTGATTTTTTCCAGAGCTTGTAATCTCCAGTTACAAACTCTCAGTGCCACCCCATCTCCTTTTTGAAATATATCCAGCATTATTGATAAAAAGTATGCAGCTAAGTCTTTATTTTAGCCTCATCAGGAAGACAATTGAACTTGATCTATCCATTTGCTATTCTATTGCAATATCACACTTACAGTAAGAAACAATGGTAAAATGAGTGTGAATTCTGAAATATGGCAAACCCTTCGCTGCGCTAAGTCACAGGCATCTCTGTTTAAGCAGGTTTTCCCTGCTTTCTCCCATCCCTCCCACGCCCCGCAGATCATCTTCTGCCCTGGCCGCCTCTCATGGAGGCTGTCCCATGGCCTCTCCTTGCCACAGCGAATGGTTTCTCTACCCCGTGCATCTGTCGGTGACTCCTGTCATTCCTTCCCACCTGATACCTCCAGATTCTTCATCTTCACAGCCCTCCTCCAGCCACCCTCTGTTTCTGACCAACTATCCAGGGGCTCATTCAGCAAATCCTCCTCCTCCACGCTTCTGCTTTCCTCAGGAGAGTGACAAGCTCCAATTTAGGTCTCCACAGTTTTCCTTGGGCTTATCCCCTTAAACCGGATTAGCTAACGTCTTAATGCCAGTGACACCAGTCACAGCTCACCATCTGATCCTGCCTTTCAGGATTTGCTGCATCTATGCACTTTTCATTGCTAAACTAGATCCTGTGATCTTTCCTTCCAAGTCCCCCAACTCCCTGCCACCCTGGACTGCTAGTTATACTCTTTGTATCTAGAAGATGCCCAGATCTCCTCCTCCTTTCCTCACCTGACACCTCCAGGGTCTGAACTCTTCCAACTCCCTGTTGTTTTCCCTGTTTTGATACCTACAATTTTCTCTTCCAGACTGTCTCCTTCACTTCGAGATACAGCCCCCCTGGAAAACTCACGGCACCCCTTCCTTGGTCTCCTTTTTCTTCAGTATGAGATACAAAATCTTGAGACAAACAATTCAAGGCCTCATTTTCACTCATCTGACCCATTCCCACATTGAACCTGCCTGTGGTCTCCACCCCACCAGTTTGGCGAGGCCCAGCCCCAACACCCCTGTTCTCCGGTCTCTGTCCACTCTTCCAATCTCAGAGCTGCCTTCCCCACTGCCTTTTACGCACAAACCAGCCCACATGGTAACTCCTCTTGACTCTTTTAAACCCCCTTTACAGACCCACATCCTTCCCAAGCCTGCTGTTCATGCAATCCTTCATTCTCCATCCGTCTCCATTGCAAGGTGGAGATGCCACTGCTGCAGCACTCTCCATTAAGCAGCGCCGAGCAGTTGCATCAGGAAGTCATTTTCCTCCAACCTCCATTCCTTTGCCCAAAACCAGCTCATAAAACACTTTGGGGTCAAACCAAGTACTTCATCAAACTGTCTGTCCTGATCACCTCTATGTTCCTGACTTTTAGCTGGTCCCCTGCTCTCCAGGTGGAGGTGAGGGACTCTCCTTAGCCCAGGAAAACAAGCATTACAGGGCAAGGACCAGCCTGCAGCTCCTGAGGAGGTTCTGTACCTGGCTGTGCTGGTTTTGGCTGGGATAGAGTTAATTTTCTTCACTGTAGCTAGTATGGGGATATGGTTTGGATTTGTGCTGGAAACAGTGTTGATAACGCAGGGGTGTTTCAGTTACTGCTGAGCAGTGCTGACACAGAGTCAAGGCCTTTTCTGCTTCTCACCCCACCCCACCAGCGAGTGCTGGGGGTGCACAAGAAGCTGGGAGGGGACACGGCCGGGACAGCTGACCCCAACTGACCACAGGGACATTCCACACCATATGGCGTCATGCTCAGCATATAAAGCTGGGGAAGAAGGAGGAAGGGGGGGGACGTTTGGAGTGATGGCGTTTGTCTTCCCAGGTAACCGTTACGCGTGATGGAGCCCTGCTTTCCTGGCGATGGCGGGACACCTGCCTGCCCATGGGAAGGAGCGAATGAATTCCTTGTTTTGCTTTGCTTGCGTGTGCGGCTTTTGCTTTCCCTATTGAACTGTCTTTATCTCACACGAGTTTTCTCACTTTTACCTTTCCGATTCTCTCCCCCACCCCACCAGGGGGAGTGAACGAGCAGCTGAGTGGGGCTTAGGTGCCAGCTGGGGTTAAATCACGACACTGGCACCCACTCGTGACGAAGGGGAAGAGACGGTGTGATCTGCAACTTTCTGTCATGGTCCTTCCTTGCTGGGATGTGATGGAGGAACTATTGAGAGCAGCATGGAGGAAAGGCAGGCAACGGTGGGCTCCGGCTGTTGGCCGGCTCACTCTCATCACACCTCTGGGTGCTACCCAGCATCCCCACCACGGCTCGCTCTGGTCCCCAGCTCATTGCATGATGCAAAGAACAGTCACATTCTCTTTATTGATCAGGCTGTCCCCTCCCCGCACATGTTCCCTTTGTCCCCCCCTAAAATAAAACCCCAACTGAGAAGAGTCACCAGCTGGAGTTTAATTTCAGACTCCAAGGCGTATCTGGAGCCAATTTGCAATGCGCTTACTCTGAAAATCGCCCTCCCCTGTGACGCTTGACAGCTCCAGACCACAGTCCTGCTCTCAGCTCTGAAGGAAAAATGTTTTAATTTGTCACAAACCAATTATAGCGTCTCATCTATCCCTGAATTACTCATCTTGGCTACAGTCTAGGACAAAGGGCCCCTCTGAGAGGAGATTAGACATGGATATTAACAAGAGAAAAAGTGTCCACTGCCTCACCTTGCTGGGGACGCGGCTTCCAACGAGACAGGAAAAGGAAACCCCTCCTGACTGACAGCCGGAGGGAGGGCTCCCATCCCACAGCAAATCCCTCGTTTCACGTGGAAGAATAGTCACGACAAACTCTGTATTCAAATAATATTCATGCATGGCAGATAACAGAGTCACGGCTGGCAGAGCTGCAACATGAATATAAATAACCTTCGCTCCCTTGGTTGCTACCGCAGATGCACTGCCACTGTGCCGGAGCGTGGGTGAAGGCGCTGTCAGCGTGGTGCACGGGGTAGGGAGGGGTGTGGGTGCTCCAACGGGCGCGACTGCCTTGTCTGAGCTCCATGTGCCACCCCTCTAACGAAGCCCCTTTCCCTTGAGCCCTGCCCTAGGCTGGAATGCCCTCCCATGGACTCCCAGCAAAGAGGTCCTCTCCAGCCACCTCTTCCCACCCCAGCTGCCAGGCATATTTGCTGCTCTCACAGGGCACACCAGCATCCCTCTGAATTCTTGCTTTGGACCAAACCTAGTTTCCCAGGCCCCAGGTTCCTCCATATCAGTGCTCCTTCCTTTCCTTCCCAACCCCACGCTGGCCTCAGTCATTACCCTTCACCCCAACAGCCAAGGACCAGGTTGTCACCTTCCACGCTGAGACACAGCCTTGAGGATACTTTTGGTCTGTTCTGTCTCCTGAGCAGCTCAGGTACTGATTCATCCAGCTGGAAACAGGAGGTGAACACTCAAAAACAGCACACAAAGCTCTCAGGCAAGAGGCACTTTGCATTTACAGTCCCAACTGCAACGAGCCCCAGCCACTTAGCTCAGCAGTAGGGACAAAAAGCTGCAGGCAGAGCTGGCCTCTCAGTCAGCTGGATAAACTGGATGGGTTGCTGCTCTGTCTCAAGTCGACTCGAGACATCTGAGGGCAGCCACGATGCTCCCTTCCTCCCCATGCCTACTGCAGATCAGCTTCTTCCTTGGATGAAGAGGGAGACGATGAAAGCCAATTTCCCTTTGTGCTTATGGCAAATAATTTGGAGAATTCCCCTTGTTTACTCAGAACTGTTAATGATGCGTCAGAAATTACCTCCGAGATTGTAATTAAAGAAAACAGCAGAGAGAGAGACATACACACACACACACACACACACTGCCTAATCACAGCTTCATCTGCAAATCTTGAGGAGCAGACAGCAGCCTCCCTGTCAACCCAAGCCTGCAGAAAGACCCCCAAGAGCCTCCAAAATGGCAGAGGCTCAGGGGTGCAGCCCCCAGGCCCCGTATAGACCTCCGCGTTCCTCTTCAGCTACAAAGCAAGCAGCGGCAGCATTCTGGGTATCCAGGAGCTGGCAAGGCCACGAACTCGACCAGAGGCCATCAGGAAATGAGTGGGAAGCACAGCCCCCTTAAAACCATTTTGGAAGTGGAGCAGCTGACCTAGAAGAGTAATTAAGCTCTCTGCCATCACCAAAATGCAGACAACCCACATGCACACAGCAACGTATCAGTCAACCCCCTGCTAGCCTGACCTCGGGGCTCGGCGTCTGATGGGGCTGGAGCAGAGCACAAACATTCCTTTCCCATGGAGAACGGAGAGGAATTTGATTCCTGTTCGGTTACAGGATGGTGCCTGGATTGTCTAATTACTCAGGGGTGACCGCTATGGAGAGGCAGCCGAGAGCTGGTTTCCCAATGCCTCCCTCCCGGCTCAGTCCCAAAGCCAAATCCTCCTGCTTTGCCTCCTGGAGCACTTCCACAGGGTGAGCAAAGCTGCTTGCGCAGGGAGAGCAAACGGGGGTCAGGCAGGGGAATCGGCTCAGCCAAAAGCAGCCAGCTGGAAAAAAGCCGTTCCCTTTCTCCACCTTAGCCAATGGCTTAGTTCGGCTAGGGCTCATTTCAAGCCTTGGATTAGGAGAGTGGTGGAAATGCAAATCCTGTGAGTCCCAAATTCAAGGTAGATGAAGGAGGAACAAGCTGGGTTGTCCTCACGTTCACAACCAGCGGCTGTCTGGGTGTGCAGGAGCTGCAGGGTTGGGCAGGCTGTGCGGGGCTTGGTACTGGTAGACCCTGGCCATGATGAGATAGTGCTCCATCAGTCCAGACAAGAGTTTGGGTGTCTGGGCAGGATCCGTTTGGATCACTACTCCACTATTTATCCGCTCATCTTTGGTGAAGAATTAGTTGACGTCAATCTTGGAGTCAGCCTCACACCACCCCGTAACCTCCCATTCTCGGCGTGGCAAGAAAGGCTGGGCGCCCTGACTGTCTCTACTCCTGTTCTCAGTATTTCTTTATCAGGACACCACTTAAACCTTTTAAACCCACATAGCATTTCCAGGTGAGCCTTAAATCCCCTAGACCACGGTTACCATCTCCAACAGACTCTAGATGGGAGAAGCAGCAGAGTTTTCCCTTCAAAACCTCTTCTGTAGGCAAGTAAGCACGTAGCTAGCAGGTAAAATGGGTGCCTGCTTTCTGGCAGCACTTGGCATTCTCACAAAACCAAACCCTACAGCAGGTCAAACCATGCACTCGTTGCCACTGCAGGGCCCCGGGGGTTGTAGTTTAAGCACCTTGTGATCACGGTCCTGCATAGACTCATCTCCTGCCTGCCTTCAAGATGGGCAAAGGTTAAACTGCCCCGTGTCTCCTGGAGAGGGAAGGATTGGATGAGTTTGGATCTCCAAATCCATACAGACTAAAATTCTTGAGGTTGGAGAATCTGAGCCTGAAAAGATAAAAGCCCAGCAATAACGACAGCCTGAGATAGCTGTAGGAGGGGGACCCACTCATTAGGAAGGGTATTTCTCTCCTTCAGCAGAGGTGATTTCAGCTCCCTCCCTCTCAGCTGGTAGCCCATGCAGGCAGGTTTAATTCTGGGGATTTGCTGCTAATGCCCAGGTCTGGAAGAGGGGCCCTCCTCCCTCCCCTCATCTTTACACACTACCCCAGGAAAGGTATTGCTTCCCAACAAGCAGACCGGGATGGCAAGGCACAGCATGCCAACACCCATGGTCAGCACCTCCCCCTTGGCTCTGCTGGTCTCCCAGGACCCACAGTTGGTCTGCAAGCTCTGGGCAGAGGAGCCTCTCGGTCACAGGTCTGCCAAACTCCTGCCACCACCCATGGCTCCGGGCACTCTCACCTCTGGAGAGGAACTGTCATTGCTCGCAGCAACCAGGGCAGCCCGCACCCAGTAACCCACATCCAAACTCATGCTGGGACTCTGGGATTTGCTCCAGCAATTCTTTACTGGACAAAAGCATATGCAGGTACAGGGTGACCCACCACATGTACACACATGACACACGCTGTGGGCACCAGGAACCCCCTCGGGCACTTGGTACCTCACCGAGCACACCCCTGCGGTGCCCAGGACCGGCTGCCTGGGACAGAGAGTCCCACTGCCACCTCGTGGGTAAGGGGTGCATCGCCTCCGCTTTGCCACCGGGCACAGTGGGCAGCAAACCTCCTCCCTGCAAAATCCCAGGCCCTGCTGGAGAACAGGATCCGGAGAAACCTCAAAGTACCTGGCTTGGAGGGAGGAGGGAAGTCCACACATACCAGAGCTAGAGGCATCATGAATTAATCTGATCTCTCCCTGCCTGTCTCCATCCCTGCTCCCCAGCTTGACTGGGAAGACAGGATGCTGCCGCACAGGGCAGGTGTCTGGCTGCAGTCACTCTGGACTGAGGGAAGAGTAGAAAGACTCACTGCCAACAGCTCAGGACCTGCTCGTACTCTCCTGGTCCCACCAAGGTGAACTGCAGCAGCCCTTGAGGGCGCTGACTGTCCAGGGACTGAGCCTCAGGAATTGAAATATTGGTCCCATGCAGAAGACCCATGGGTGAGGCAAACCCATTAATCCCTTTCCGCTCCCAGTTAGCACCAGGTTGTTAAAAGAAGACTTCTGTTCAT